>NC_081182.1:157301034-157466906 GCF_029867415.1 Vicia villosa | reverse complement strand
GAATTACATCTCGAGATTCATACATCTCATGACAGCAACTTGTGCTCCTATTTTCAAACTTCTACGGAAAAATCAAAGTTGCGTCTGGACAGACGATTGTCAGAAAGCGTTCGACAGCATTAAGGAATATCTGCTCGAACCACCCATCTTGTCTCCTCCAGTGGAAGGAAGACCTTTGATAATGTACTTAACCGTCTTAGAAGACTCCATGGGTTGTGTCCTTGGACAGCAAGACGAGACAAAGAGAAAAGAGCATGCCATCTACTACCTGAGCAAGAAATTCACTGACTGTGAATCCCGCTACTCCATGCTCGAGAAGACGTGTTGTGCTTTGGCCTGGGCTGCCAAGCGTCTCCGCCAGTACATGATTCGACATACTACTTGTTTGATCTCTCATATGGATCCAATCAAGTACATCTTTGAGAAGCCTGCTTTAACTGGGAGAATTGCCCGTTGGCAGATGTTGTTATCAGAATACGACATTGAGTATCACGCACAGAAAGCCGTGAAAGGAAGCATTCTAGCTGAGCACCTGGCTCACCACCCACTCAATAGTCATGAATCAACCAGTTTCGACTTTCCGGACGAGGACGTCATGTACCTCAAGATGAAAGATTACGACGAGCCACTACAAGACGAAGGACCTGAGATAGAATCCCAGTGGGGCTTAATCTTTGACGGAGCTGTCAATGCTTATGGACGAGGAATTGGGGCAATCATTGTTACACCTCAGGGTACCCATATTCCATTTACTGCCAGATTAACTTTCAAATGCACAAACAATGAGGCCGAATATGAAGCTTGCATCATGGGTCTCGAAGAAGCCATGGATCTAAGAATCAAACACTTGGATGTATATGGAGATTCTGCTTTGGTCATCAATCAAATCAAAGGAGAATGGGAAACACGCCAACCAGGGCTAATTCCTTACAAAGACTACGCGAGAAGATTGTTACCATTCTTCGACAGGGTAGATTTTCATCACATTCCTCGTGAAGAAAACAATTTGGCTGATGCATTAGCCACACTCTCTTCCATGATTAGGATAAATCATTGGAATGACATTCCTCGGATCGATGTTATGCGCCTGGATAGGCCCGCTCATGTGTTCACAGTAGAAGCAATCATCGACGACAAACCGTGGTATCACGACATCAAGAACTTTCTTCAAAAGCAAGAGTACCCTCTTGGGACGTCAAAGAAAGATAGAAAGACTTTGAGAAAGTTAGCTTGTAGATTCTTCCTGAATGAAGATGTTCTGTACAAGAGAAACTTCGACATGGTTCTGCTCAGATGCGTTGACAGAAAAGAAGCAGAAATACTCATGAGAGAAATACATGAAGGTTCCTTTGGTACTCACACCAATGGACACACCATGACAAGGAAAATACTGAGAGCAGGATATTATTGGCTGACAATGGAGTCAGATTGCTACCAGTACGCAAAGAGGTGTCACAAATGCCAGATCTACGCCGATAGAATTCATGTGCCACCATCTCTTCTCAACATACTCTCTTCCCCTTGGCCTTTCTCCATGTGGGGAATCGACATGATTGGAATGATCGAACCAAAAGCGTCCAACGGACATCGCTTCATCTTGGTAGCCATAGACTATTTTACCAAATGGGTTGAAGCAGCTTCATATGCAAACGTTACAAGACAAGTTGTCGTCAGGTTTATCAAGAATCACATCATCTGTCGCTACGGCGTTCCTAGCAAGATAATCACTGACAATGGGTCAAATTTGAATAACAAAATGATGAAGGAGCTTTGTGAAGAATTCAAGATCGAACATCACAACTCATCTCCTTACAGACCAAAGATGAATGGAGCTGTAGAAGCAGCTAACAAAAACATCAAGAAAATCATTCAGAAGATGGTCATCACTTACAAGGATTGGCATGAAATGCTCCCGTATGCTCTTCATGGTTACCGTACATCAGTACGTACTTCGACTGGAGCAACTCCTTTCTCCCTTGTATATGGCATGGAGGCAGTCCTACCTATAGAGGTTGAAATCCCATCAATGAGAGTCTTGATGGAGGCAAAATTAACAGAAGCCGAGTGGTGTCAAAGCAGATTCGATGAATTGAACTTAATCGAAGAAAAGCGCATGACAGCTTTATGCCACGGACAGCTATATCAACAAAGAATGAAGAAAGCTTTCGACAAAAAGGTTCGACCTCGCACAATCAAAGAAGGCGACCTTGTACTCAAAAAGATTCAATCTTTTCTCACAGATTCGAGAGGAAAATGGACTCCCAATTATGACGGCCCCTACGTGGTCAAGAGAGCTTTCTCAGGAGGAGCCTTAATACTCACGACTATGGATGGAGAAGAATTCACCCGTCCTGTGAACGTCGACGCAGTCAAGAAATACTTCGCCTAAATAAACAAAAGAACAGCTCGCTAAGTTGAAAACTCGCAAAGAGCGGCTTAGGCAAAAAAGAGCGTCTCGGTGAATCAAAAACCCGAAAGGGCGATTCAGGCAAAAATTAGAGACATAAAAAATATATATATTAATCAATCCCGGTAGACTTAAAACCCGAAAGGGGTAGTTTACGCAAAAGTTAGGGATATATGGCAAGTAACTGTGTTCAGGACAAACTTGATCATTCAAAATCCATAGCGGAGTATTCATCAGCAGTAGGTCATCTTCTACGAAGCACGAATACAGCGCAACTCGAAGTGGAAGGGAAAGATAACGGTCGTCACGTTTCATCGTAGCCCTTTTCCCGAAAATTACCAATTTCCAACTTTGTAAATACTCCATGGAATCAAGCATTTGGCTGATTACCATTCCATATATAAATTTGAGCCTTGTGCTTTTCCTTTGCAATCTAGTCTTATTCAGTTTCTTGAAATGCATTTTAAATTTAAACAGTCATTTTCCTGAAACAAATGTTTTCATAAAATAAAAATGAATTTACTTGCAAAAATAAAGGTGAAATTTCTTTCTAAGGTTTACAAACAATAGGAAGAATGCAAATAGTTGCTCCAAGAACGGTTGAGACTCCGGGAACCATTATTTCCCCATGAGGTCGCTTTGCGAGCATCTCCCGATGACGGATCTTTACTTCAAATCATACTACTCACTTCGGACAGCGGACAACTGGTAATCAGATATTCCCAACAGGGTTCGAACTACAAGAAGAGGACATCTTCTGATCAACAAGAATTCAAGTCGTATCATTAGGATTTTACATCCGCGACAATTCTATTCACATTCACTTTACATTTTATAATTGTCATAATATTCATGCATACATTACATCACAACTGCATAGTCAAATTAGGCTTTTAATCATGAGAATGCCCGAGTCATGAGGGCATGAACTCAAGTTTCCCCTGCAAGTCCTGGAGAAACTTTTTCCTTCAAGACAACAATCCATGTAGAGAGATTTCCCCAAGCAAGTCAATAGATGGTAGTCTCCCTCAAAGAGATAGTTTGTTCACTTTTGGAATTCCTCAGTCGAGATTCTCCTGCAGAGCGACATTCGACGGTCTTCTTCAGATAAGATAATCTGCTTTGCATTTTGGAATTCCCCAGAGGTTTGGTATTTCCCCAGCAAGGTCAAGAGATGCCACTTTTTCGTCAAAGAAAATAATTCAGAATCTCCCAGCAGATCGACAAATGATTCCCCAGCAGAATCAGTGAATGGTAGTCTTCATCCAGAAGATAGTTCATGATCCCCAGCGGAGTCAACAAATGGTAGTCTTTCCCCAAGGAAAGACAGTTTGTCTGTTAAATACTCAAGAGATCGACAAATGGTAGTTTCTTCAAACAGTTTGTCTGTTTCAGGGATGTTTAGTTCCCCACAGAGTCAATAAATGGTAGTTTTCCCCTTAGGAAAACAGTTTGTTGATTCCCCAGGCACCGATCGACGAATGGCAGTTTTCACCCCGAAAACAGTTCGTCCGCCTTCAAACAAAGTCATTAGCCCCTCAAAAGAGCGCGGGCCCATATGACAATCTTTCAAAGATGCCAAGTCAAAAGGGAAGATGGTGAAGTTTCTTTATTACCGTCAAATGGTATCTTACCTCCAAGTGCTGGTAAGAAGTTTGATGACGAAACAAATCTTTGAAGTTTCTTTATTACCGTCAAATGGTATCTCATCTCCAAGTGCTGATGAGAAGTTTGATAAGGGAACAACCCCTTGAAGTTTCTTTATTTACCATCAAATGGTATCTCATCTCCAAGTGCTGATGAGAAGTTTGATGAGGGAACAACCCCTTGAAGTTTCTTTATTTACCATCAAATGGTATCTCATCTCCAAGTGCTGATGAGAAGTTTGATGAGGAAACAAATCTTTGAAGTTTCTTTATTACCGTCAAATGGTATCTCATCTCCAAGTGCTGATGAGAAGTTTGATGAGGGAACAACCCCTTGAAGTTTCTTTATTTACCATCAAATGGTATCTCATCTCCAAGTGCTGATGAGAAGTTTGATGAGGGAACAACCCCTTGAAGTTTCTTTATTTACCATCAAATGGTATCTCATCTCCAAGTGCTGATGAGAAGTTTGATGAGGAAACAAATCTTTGAAGTTTCTTTATTTGCCGTCAAATGGTATCTTACCTCCAAGTGCTGGTAAGAAGTTTGATGAGGAAACAAACCGTTGGAAATTTTCTCTTTATCTGAGATATTGTCCAAACACAACTAAGACCCGTTTCGAGATATGGACATCCGAAACAAGAGGGAGGTTGTTTACCTTTTTCTAAGTATCAACACTTAGTTAAAAAAGATGGATTGCGCATCCTACATTGCCATCCATTCACCAGAATCCACATCAAGTATTTCTGCAGGAGTTTGTCTCCTCATCCCCCGCCAAGTGCGACAACGGGATCAAATCATGCAAAGATTTTATCATCTCAGGAGCGCCCAAAATTCGGGCATTCTTTGATATTTAAGTCTCTTTTACACAGAAGAGATCGAGATATCAATCTCTCTCCCTCCAGATAAAAGAAACTTAAATAGGGGCATCTGTCATACCCTAATTTTTGATCCCCCTGAGATGGCATATCTTCAGAATTTTTCATCAGGTCAAGACAAGTTCCCAGAGCAGTCACTTCTCCATCTGGTACCTAATCGAGGATGCTCAAAGACAAGAAAGCTCAGGCAAAGGATCAATCAATACAAAGATTAGTCTCTAATACAATCATGGGGCTCAAAAACTTCACTTTTCTCATCTATGATTGATTAGACATCCAGTCATATGAGTACAGGTTTACTCAGGTCACCAGACTAGGGTTTTGAGCCTATCAAGGACTAAAATCAGGGATCACATTTGGGAAACCCTAAAAAACCTCAGAGGGTCATTCAAAGACATCAATCATCTTCAAATAACTCATATGACAAGATCTACTAGACATCACACTTCAATTCAAAGTCTACAGTCATTATTTTCACATGGTCGACAAATTAGGGTTTTGACCTAATTCACCAAGATAGTTGACTTCTGATCAGGGCATGAATCCAAAACTCAAGACATGATTCAAGGATCTCTACTACCTCCATATAATCCATTTATATCATCCATTTGGGGAGAAGATCTTATTTCTACACAAAAGCCCAAAAATTCACTTTGTCAGGAAAAAGTCAACTGTGAAGGATCATCATTGACTTTTAAGGTTTTTGGTCAAAAAATGACTTTCAAAGATCAATATCATCAATATATGGATGTCAAAGTCATTTGGCCAAAGAAATTCAAAGAAATTCATCAAGGAGCGAAAAGTCGGGAATTAGGGTTTTTGAAGGCATGGTGAGATCTCAAAATTTCACCTACACAACTCAAAAAACTTCCAACATGAAATTTGTAGATCTTGCCAAATAAAACAACATCTTACAAGGGAACTTTTTTCAAAAGATCAACCATTTATGAAGTTTTGGAAATTTTGAAGTTTAGGTCATAAACACTTAGAAATTTTTCTAAGTGTTTTAACCTAGTTTTCTTCCAACTTTGGCCTCATTTTTCACAAATTTCCCAAAGGATTCTGAAGAAGACATAAAATAATGATTTAAAGTAGATGTTTAGGGCTTTCCAAATTGTGTTCAACCTTCTCAAAATTCAATTTGAGCTAAGAGTTATGCTTGTTCAAAGTTGGCCTCATGAAGTGAAATTATAGGTCATGCATCATTTTGGAACTTTGAAGTTTTGTGCACATGACCTCAAATACAGATGCTACATGACCCATAATACATCTGCAAACATGCCATGCATTCATTTTCACCATGCCATGATAATTGAAGAAGATTCCTAAAACAAGAACATGTGATTATGTAATGATTACATTTGAGAATTTATGGCAAATTGATGAATCACCCAAGGAATCTTCTCACCAACCAATTAGAGCTCACTTTGCATCTGAATTGTCCCCTAAGATCAGATAGAATCAATGGATAGGGGAGGTGGCTCGAAAATGCAATGATCACATTTGGATATTCTTTGAAATTTCTTCATGGCTAAGAAACCAAACTTACTTCACTAAGCAAGCTCACTCTCCCAATCAGTACTGAGACATTTCCCTATAAATAGAGGCCTCATTCTCATTCAAAAAACACACCAAAGCAACCATATTACTTGCTTTCTCTTTCTCTTCTCTTGTTCATTATTTTTCAAAGTTCTTTGGCAAGAAGAATCGATTTCTTCAAACCAGAGCTTATCTTTGGGAAGTGAGCATTCTAACATCTCAAGGGAGGTCATTTGAGGTGATCCAAGCACCTGGATCACTTCTGTAAGTGGAGGAACACCATTGTTGCTCTCACTTTGGAGCATCTGCAGTTGGAGGTCCATGGAGTGATTCAGAAGGTTTCAAGGCAAGCCAATCATCCAGACACACTCCTCAGGTCATAGTGAAGCTAACCAGATGGCTGCAGCTCATCTGTAACTCGAGAATCAACACCCTCCATGTTCACTTGAAGCTGAAATCGAGGGAGGTCCATAGAACAATTCAGGAGGTTTGAGGTCATTACAAGCATTCAGTTAGCATCACTGAGCCACAAGGAAGCTTTTGGGATCATTCATACAAGCCTAGTTGCTCTCCATCATCCTCACGATCTCCATTTTCAGAGGTAAGTTTCTGAACTCCCTCTCTTTAATTTAAGAACTCTTTGTGAAATAGCTCGATTCTATCTTGTTCAGCATCATCAGAGGATTGAAAACCCTCTATCATCATCCATTTATCTTTCAGTATAGTCATTTAATTTAATTTTGAAATTTTAGGGTTCTTCACGATTTCTGGTAAATTAGTTAGATGTAGTTAATGATAGTTCATGTTAGTTACATATTTAGAATCGTGAGTGAATTTAGAGCAAGTTTCATGTTTACATCGTTGCAAATGGTTGAGAAACGAGTAAGCTCAGAAATTCAAAAATGGAGAGCTTGAGGTTGAAGATGAAGATGGTGGTGGCGCGCAAATTTGAATTCTCAGGGGAGAGTTTATTTTATTTTGAATGGTGTGCGTTTTATTAACGACTGAACAACTTGCCCCAGTGGCCACCTATACGCCCTTAGTATCATCATGCCTCAAGTCTGGGGTTCGAATCCCCCTCGCCCCAGACTTTTTTATTCTTTTATTTTTTAAGGATTTACAACTTGTTTTGAAACATGACCAAATGAAGGCAAGTCACTATCACCACACGCGCGTTGGCTCAGTGGTATAGTTTTGAGGAAATGACCTCAAGGGCGTGGGTTCAAACCCTCCAAGGGCCAAAACTTATTTTTTTAAACACTAATTTCTTTCATTTTTCTTCACAACTTCACATATTTATTTAACCTATCAAATTAATTTATTTTCACTTCATTTTTCACACACTTATCATTTAATATACCTATTTTGTGAATAATCAAAAAATCATAAAAAATATTATGTATTTCTTGAATTTTAATTAGATTTAAAATAGTATGTTTTTAAGTGTTTTCTTAAATACTTTAAATATATATATTATCATTTTAACCTAATCAATTTGTGAATAATTTTATGATAAAACCTTATTTGTTTAGGTCTTAATTAGTTAAAAGTTCTTTATTTTTACCTTAATTAATTTGACTTTTGTCAATATTCAAATTTGTTTTCAATCTCTAATTAAACGGACGATTAAGGTTTTCAAACAACAAAACCTTGTATCATTCCAAATCATTTTCAAATTGCTTTTACACCAGTACTGTAAAGTACTGGGCCTCTAATAGAGTGTAAGTCCCAAAAAACCTTCTCTTCTTAGCTTGTTTTCAAAACTGTATTTTCAAAATCTTCTTTCTGTTTTCAAAACATTCTTCTGGTATTTGAAGGGCATTATTCCCGGTGAAACTCTTCAGATACCTATGTGACCTTTGTCCATCTTCACTTCTTCTGTTTTCAAAAACCATTAACTGTTTATCATATACATTCAACTGTTATCAACAAAACAATAAAAATACTGTTGAGGCTCTGTACATACTTCTTCAAAGGCCTCCACTCCATCCAGGTTAGGCTTTACAAGCTTTCAATTTACAGTCTTTATTTAAATTACTGTCAAATATAAACTGTACATATATTTGTTTAGAACTACGTTTGAGTGTAAACCCTAGGACAGTTAAACTATATATATATATATTATAGGAATATGACCTAGGATTGAGAATGTCTTCCCGGTGAAGGCTCTTTCCTAATTAGAGATCTGTAGTTCAAACCCCCAAGATGAATTATTCCCGGTGAAACATCTTGGCAAAAACCTTAGAATCCAAAAATATAGGACACATCCACCCAAAGAGGAATTATTCCCGGTGAAACCTCTTACCCATTTGCTTAGAGCCAAAATAAGTTCAAAACTACATAGCTTTCTCTTGTGCTATAACAAGGACCCTCGATTAGCCTCCTCTTGGGCTTTGTACAAGGACCCACAGGCTTCTTAAAAGCATTTCCAGCTTCCTCTTGAGCTTGTATACAAGGACCCATCAGGTTTCTTATAAACATAGGAACAGGTCTTTAGTCACCTTTTAGCCTACCCTGGTGAGTTTCTTCCAATTTAAACCAGACCTTAAACAAGCTAAGTTTGTCTCAATTTTGCATTGAGTGCACTTTTTGGAATGAGAGACATGGACAGTCTCTGTCACCTTTATCTTCATCAATCTTCTTTAGCAGAGTCTAGGATCCATGTTTGATCATCCTCAGCATTGAGTCAGCCTTCATCTTGGGCTTTAAACAAAAAGTCTCCACTAGATAATCTTTCTGCCAATCCTTTCATCCTTTAATAATTAATGGAGTGCTACCCAAATCATTCATTAAAACAAAATCCCCTGGAAAGGGTTAGCCTCCAAAGTCAATTAAAATCAACTACCATAAAATCCCTGGAAAGGGTTAGCTTCCACACATTCCTTCATTTTAATAAAATTCCCTCGAAAGGGTTAGCCTCCAAAGTCAATTAATAAAAAGTCAAAAAAAATAAAGATTCATTTCTCTTAGGAGATAATTTCCCCAAAAGAGTCAAAACCCCTGGAAAGGGTCAGCCTCCAAAAACATGATAAAAGTTAGTCTTTTAATAGACAAATTCACCAGCTGAGTCAAAATCCCTGGAAAGGGTTAGCTTCCAAAGAAAAACAGTCTTTTTAAGCTCCAGTAGAGTTAAAACCAACAAAAACAGTTAGCCTCAACCTTGGGCTTCATACAAGGCACCAAACAATAAAACCCCCCTGTCAAGAGTCAGCCTCAACCTTGGGCATTGTACAAGGCAGATAATAGAGTCTCCCTAGTGAGTTCTTCATCATTCAGTAGCCACAACCTTGGGCTTTGTACAAGGCAGATAAACCATACTTTCATGTGTCAAAGATTCCTAACACTTAGGATCTTTCCCCATATAGTCATCCATACTCAATTCATTTATTTAAGAGTCCGCCACAACCTTGGGCTTTATACAAGGCAGAAAATAATGTTTTCCATAGCTAGAGTCAGCCACAACCTTGGGCTTTGTACAAGGCACACAAATAGAGTCTCCCTAAGTAGAGTCAGCCTCAATTCTGGGCTTTGTACAGAACACAAAAATACCCTGTAATTAACCCCCAGTGGAGCCATCTCCCAGAGTCAATAATATTAATTAATCAATCAAAAGCCTCAAGCTTGGGCCTCATACAAGCCAGCTAAAGTCAAATCTTTTATACAGTAGATAGACATAGCTTATCTCTATAGAGAGATATTTTTACTACTCTACCACATTCAAACAAACAAACATTTCATTTCAATTTTAATCAAGTCTCCCATTTAGGATTTTGAAAGGCATGAGCTGGCAGTAAAACCCAGACATGTGGTAACTTTCCCTAATTTGGATGAGCATCCTTCTTTCATTTAAGAGGCATTTGACTGGTATACTTGCGCATACACAAGTAAGGTCCCCCTCTTGAATGAAATGAATTCAGTTATTCTGTCACTCTTTAAATGTTTGTGGTAGAATAGTACAAATACCTCTCTGTAGAGATAATTTCATGTCTCTTTACTGTAAACAGAGATTTAATTCCAAGCTTCAACCTTGAGCTTCAAGCAAGGCACCAAAAATAATTAATTTCCCTAGTTAGTTCCCCGAACTACATTAAGCTCTGATTTCCACTAGGGATATGTAGGCATGAGGTTCACAAGGAATCTCAGCGAGCTAATAAAATACCAAAAATAGTCAGTCTGTCTGTCTGTCTGTCTTTTCAAATCAAATCAATTCCTTCTCCTAACACAAAGGAGAAACTTTCCCAATCATTAGCAGCAAACACAATCACAATGACACAGAGAAGGTTCCTGTAGAGTACTACAGATATGTAGGGTGTTTAAACACTTCCCTATGTATAACCGACCCCCCGGACTCCAGAATTTCTAGTCTAGGTGAAATCCCCACACTTAGCAAACTCCTAGGGTTTAGTTGAGATCTTTTTTCCCCTTTCCTACTCGTAGGACAAATAAGAAAGTTCGTGTGATATCGTAGGAAGAACTGAAACAAAATTCATCCCGCCACGGGCGCATTCTCCTTCCAAATTTCGCGTGAAGGGTCTTGCGTGCCGTCCTCCCAAGTGAAACGGGGAGGTAAAAGAAAACGACCACCACACTACACTTTCTGGAATTTCAAAATATGGCTCAATCACATTGACATCATCTTCATCTACGTCTCTAAGAATCTCAAAGAGCCCTTGATCCAACATCTCTTGTAAGTCTCTTCTCACAATATAACATCCTCGAGAGTTGACTGAACAAATTCTACAAGCAGCATGATTATGCTCATAATGACTATATTCACACCGAGTGACGTGCATCTCCACTAACGATCCTCTGATGTGTTGCACACGATATATCTGATACTTCCCAGGACATCCATACACCATGCTCACAGCAGACGCTTCATGAGGAGGCAAGGGATTATTTTGCATATTTAGACCAATATCATAGAACGAGAGCATACCAAAACGGACCAATCTCTGAACTTCATTCTTTAGAGGCCAGCAGTTCCCTAAGTCATGCCCAGGAGAATTCTGATGAAAAGCACAAGTAGCGTCAGCTTTATACCACCAACGGAGCTTTTCTGGAACAGGAGGCGGTGACCTTGTTTGAACCAAATTCTTACGAATCAGAGCAGGGTACAATTTTGTGTAGGTCATACGAATGGGATCAAAATTAATTCGTGGATACATATTTCATCTTGCTGGCTGTTGATTAGCAGGAGCCGTAGGAGCAGAGTTCATAATGGGAGTCACTGACGCCACTTATTGAGGTTGACATCTAGATCGACTATTCCTTCCATAAGAAACAACATTAGCATCTGATTACTTCTTCTTTTGGAAAGACGAACCATACTTCTTTGCACTTCTAGATGGATTGTCATTTTGAACCAGACGACCTTCTCTTACAACCTCTTCAAGCCTGGTACCCATACCCACCATTTCAGTGAAATCTACAGGATCACTTTCAATCATTCTCTCATAGTAAAATGGGCCAAGAGTTTTCAATAAAATCTTAGTCATCTCTTTCTCTTCCATTGGAGGAATCACTTGGGCGGCTACTTCAGCCATCTCTGAGCATATTCCTTAAAGGATTCCTTTTCTTTCTGCATCATAGCTCTCAGGTGATCTCGATCGGGAGCCATGTCCACATTTTACTTGTATTTCTTAACAAATGCCTCAGCTAGGTCAATAAAAGTGCGAATATGGGTGCTATCAAGGCCCATATACCACTTAGAAGCAGCTTCAGTCAAACTGTCTTGGAAATAATGGATCAACATACGCTGATAATCAGTGTAAGTGGACATCTTTCTTACATACATCACCAGATGTGCCTGAGGATAGGAGTTTCCCTTATACTTCTAAAATTCCAGAAAGTTGAACTAGGTAGGTACTTTTACATTGGGAACAAGACAGAGATCCTGCAAATTCTTTCCAAACAATTCTTTTCCACGAAGGGCTTTCATATCTTTCTGTAATTCTTCAAACTGATCTTGAAAACCATCCATTCTATTGTGAATACCCAAACCTTCACTTGGCGTAGCATCATAAACGGGCTCTGGGACAAATGGACCAATATGAACAATTGGAGGTGTAGTGACCATGACAGGAGTCAGAGGACGAGTCATCACAGGAACAGATAGATAACCTTTGGGCATACCCCAGGGATATCCATTAGGCATATGTTGCTGATTAGCAGCAACAGTGGTCTGACTTTGAGGCTGACCTTGAGCTTGGGCATTGGAAGGAGGAGGAACCTGATTCTGATTCTGAGCAGCCATCAATGTCTCTACCAGAGCGGTGAGACGCTCCACTCCAGATATCAAAGTAACAACCTCTTCACGTAATTCTCTGTTCTCTTGTTCAAGACCTTCCATCTTCTTTGTGCAGTTGGCTCGAGTGTTATACCGGTGAGATAGCTTGATTCTGTATGAAGAACACTGAATAAGACCTCGGGAATTCTCTCGAAAGCAAGACCAAGATGCAAAATGATGCATGAAATGCAATGTAAATGGTTTTTATTTTTCATTGGTTTTTAAGGAACTTTAAGACATTAATTGTAAACATCATAAAAATACAGCATATATAAAATAAACTTGAAAAACAAACTTCTTTCATTAATAACGGAAAGGCTTACAAAAGGTTCAAAATATAAGATTACAAAACAAAAGAAAACTAAAAGCTAGAAGGAAACACTTCTGATGAAGATCCAACTCCCCTTTGAAGCTGTCATACCCTAATTTTTACCCCCCTGAGATGTCATGCCTTCAGGCTTTTCATCAGATTCAAAGCAGATACTCAGAACAGTCACTTGTTCATCTGGTACTTAATCGAGGATGTTCCGGAACAAAAGAGCTCAGGAAAAGGATCAATCAATAAAAAGATTAGTCTCCAATACAATCATAGTACTAAAAAGTCTTCATTATATTCACCTATGATTGATTAGACACCAATCATCTGGGCTCAGGTTTGCTTAATTCACCAATCTAGGGTTTTGAGCCCATCATGGACTATAATCAGGGACCACATTTGGGAAACCCTAAAAAGCTCCAGGACATCTATCAAATGGTTCAAATATCTTCAAATGGTTCATATGACAATATCCATTGGGCATTTCACTTCAATTCAAGATCCACAGTCATCAATTTCATCTGGTCGATAATTAGGGTTTTTGACCTAATTCACCTGGACAGTTGACTTTTAATCAGGACATGGATCCAAAACTCAAAACATGGCTCAAGAACTTATATTACCTCAATATAATCCATTCACACCACTCATTTGAGTAGGATAACTTGATTCATCACAAAAGTCCAAAATTTCACTTCATTTGGAAAAAGTCAACTATACAAGATCACCTTTGACTTTTAGGATTTTTGGTCAAACCATGACTTTTAAGGACCAATATCATCAGCATATGATTATTGAAGTCATTTGACCAAAGAAAATCAAGAAAATTCATCAAGGATCAAGAAGTCAACAAAAGTCAGAAATTAGGGTTTTTAAGGACATTTTGGGAACTCAAAATTTCACCTACACAACTCAAAAAACGTCCAACATGAAAGTTGTAGATCTTGAAAAATAAAACAACATCTTACAATGCAACTTTTTTCAAGAAATCAATCATTTAAGAGATTTGGGATTTGGAAGTTATAGGCCTTAAAAACTTAGAAATTTTTCTAAGTGTTTTTTACCTAGTTTTCTTCCAACTTTGGGCCCATTTTTCACAATTTTCCCAAATGATTCTGAAGAAACCCCAAACTAATGAATTGAAGTAGATGTTTAGGGCTTTCCAAATTGTGCTCAACCTTCTCCAAATTCATTTTGAGCTAAGAGTTATGTTTGCTCAAAGTTGGCCTCATGATCAGATAAGATCAATGGATCGGGAGCTAGCTCGGTTTGGCCATCATTGCATTTTGAAGATTCTTTGAATTTCTTCATGGCCAAGAAACGAAAACTCCTTCACTAAGCAAGCTCACTCCCTCAATCTGTACAAAACTCTTTGCCTATAAATATAAGTGCTCTCCTTCATATTAATCACACCAAATCAACCATAATTCTTGCTTTCTCCTTCTTCCTTTCATATTTAGCATTTTCAAAGGTTCTTTGGCAAGAAGACTCGGGTTCTTCAAACTAGAGCTCTTCCTTTGAAACTAAGTGTTCTAATCTTTCAAGGAGGTCCATTAGAGGTGATCCAAACATCTGGAACACTTCTGTAAGTGCAAGAACACCGTCTTCACTTTCAATTTGGAGCGAAGTCAGTTGGAGGTCTGTAGCACAATTCAAGAGGAGTCAAGCAAGTCCAAGCATCCAAACACGTTCCTTAGGGTGTGGTGAAGCTATCCAGATGGTCGCAGCTCATCTGTAACTGCAGATTCACCAACCTCTATGTTCACTTGAAGCTCAATTTGAAGGAATCAGGTTGGACGATTCTGAGGTGTTCAACTCATAATAAGCATTCAGTTAGCACCACTGTGTCCCCAGGAAGCTTTTAGGATCACTCATACAAGCCCAGGTGTTCCCTATCATCCTCACGACCTTCACTTTCAGAGGTATTTTTCCAAACTCCAACACTCTAATTTAAGTACTCTTTACAATATATCTCGATACCAGTTTGTTCATCATCATCAGAGGATTAAAAACCCTCTATCATCACTCATTTATTCATCCTGTTCATCATTTAGTTTTAAAATTAGGGTTCATATATTCTTCGTGTTTTCTGAAAAATTAGATAGTTATAGTCAGTATAAATAAATATTAGTTGCATATTTGGGCTCGTGGGGAAATTTAGAGCAAAATTCATGTTTACATCATTACGTTTGGTTGAGAAATGAGCAAGTTCAGAAATTCAAAAAATGGAAAGCTTGAGGTTGAAGATGAAGATGGTTGGTGGCGCCATTTTTGAATTCTCAGGGGAAAGTTTAAAATATAATTAACTGAAAGCGTGTTTTAAACGAATACATCGTTTAGCTCACTTGGTCACATGCGCTTCCACTCTCTCTTGCCACAAGGTCCGGGGTTCGATCCCCCCCTCAGACCTTTTGTTTTTATTTTTCATTTTAACACGCGTGTTTCACATATAATCAAATGAAGTCCCTCTTTAGTCACACTGAGCGTGTAGCTCAGTTGGCTTTGTTTTGTGTGGTAACCATGAAAGCGTGGGTTCAAGCCTTGGTGGAGACAAATCCTTATTTTTTATCACTTTTCTCACTTATTTTCTTCACAACTTCAACCAATTAATTCACCCTTCAAATTAAATTATTTTTGCTTGATTTTTCACACACTTGTTATTTGACATACCTATTTTACAAATAATCAAAAAAATTACAAAAATACTATTTATTTGATGTATTTTTATTGGGTTTAAAATGGTGTATTTTTAAGTATTTTAAAATACTTTTAATACATGTTTCCTTGAATTTTCAAAACCTAATCTCTCATAAATACTTTAGTGATAAAACCCTAATCATTTAGGTCTTAATTAGGTATAGATTTTGTCTTAACCTTAATTAAGTTGACTTTTGTCAATTTTCAAAACTGTTTCCTAACTTCAAATAAACAGGCGATCAAGGTTTTAAATAACGAAACTTTGTATCATTTCAAATCTTTCAATGGTTTTTCATAAACAGTAAATAAATATTTGGGCCTCTATTAGAGTGTAAGTCCCAACCCCCTTTTTATTTTATTTTTAACTTTTAAAATACAGTCATTCGATTGTTTTCACAACAGTATTTCAAAATCATTTTCAACTGTTTTCATAAACAGTAAATAAAATCTTTGGGCCTCTAATAGAGTGTAAGTCCCAACACCTTTTTCTTTTATTAGTTTGTTTTCAAAAACTGTATTTACAAAATCTTCTTTCTGTTTTCAAAACATTCTTCTGGTATTTGAAGGGCATTATTCCCGGTGAAACTCTTTAGATACCTATGTGACCTATGTCCATCCTCACTTCTTCTGTTTTCAAAAACCTTTAACTGTTTATAATAAATATTCAACTGTTATCAATAAACAATCAACTGCTGGTGAGGCTTTGTACATACATCTTCAAAGGCCTCCACTCCATCCAGGTTAGGCTTTATAAGCTTTCAATTTACAGTCTTTATTTAAATTACTGTCAAATATAAACTGTTTATATATTAGAACTACGTCTGAGTGTAAACCTTATGACAGTTAAACTATATATATATATATTATAGGAATATGGCCTAGGATTGAGAATGTCTTCTCGGTGAAGGCTCTTTCCTAATTAGAGATCTTTAGTTCAAACCCTCAAGATGAATTATTCCAGGTGAAACATCTTGAAAAGCCTTAGAACCCAAAAATAGGACACATACACCCAAGAGGAAATATTCCTGGTAAAACCTCTTACCCATTTCCTTAGAGCCAAAATAAGTTCAAAAACCACATACCTTTCTCTTGTGCTATAACAAGGACCCTCGATGACCCTCGATTAGCCTCCTCTTGGGCTTTGTACAAGGACCCACAGGCTTCTTAAAAGCATTCCCAGCTTACTATTGAGCTTGTATACAAGGACCCATCAGGTTTCTTATAAACATAGGAACAGGTCTTTAGTCACCTTTCAGCCTACCCTGGTGAGTTTCTTCTATTCCTTAAACCAGACTTTTAAACAAGCCAAGATTGCCTCAATCTCAGTATTGAGCACACCTTTTGGAATGAGAGACATGGACAGTCTCTGTCACCCTTATCTCCATTAATCTTTCCTTAGCAGAGTCTAGGTTCCATATTTGTTTATCTTCAGTCAGTGTCAGCCTTAATCTTGGGCTTTAAACAAGAAGTCTCAAATAATAATCATTCTGCCAACTATTCCCTAGAAAGGGTTAGCTTCCAAAAATTGAACTTTCAAAAGATAAACTCTATAGCAGAGTAAAAACCCCTGGAAAGGGTCAGCCTCCATTCATTCTTTAAAAAAGATAATCTCACCAGTCTCCGTCAGTAAAAGACATATTCTTCAATAAAGAGTCAGCCTCAATTCTGGGCTTTGTACAGAACACAAAGACTTCTTAGTTTAAGTCAATCCCTAGTAGAGTTATCTCCCAGAGTCAATAAAATAATAAATCAATCAAAAGCCTCAAGCAACAAAGACTTCTTAGTTTAAGTCAATCCCTAGTCTGTCTTTCTTTTAATTCAATTCAATTCCTTCTCCTAATACAAAGGAGAAACTTTCCCAATCAATCAGCAACAAACACAAACACATAGACACAGAGAAGGTTCTCGTAGAGTACTACGGATATGTAGGGTGCTTAAACTCTTCCCTATGTATAACCGACCTCCTAGACTCAAGAATTTCTAGTCTAGGTGAATCCCCACACTTAGCAAACTCCTAGGGTTTATTTGAGATCATTTTCCCCTTTCCTACTCGTAGGATAATTAAAAAGTTCATGTGACATCGTAGGAAGAACTGAAACAAAATTCATCCCGCCACGGGCGCTTCCTCCTTCCAAATTTCGCGTGAAGGGTCTAGCGTGCAGTCCTCCCAAGTGAAACGGGGAGGTAAAAAAAACGACACCACAAAAAAATGGCGACTCTGCTGGGGAAAATAATAACCTTGGTTTTTCATCCAAACCAATGGTTGACCTATGCTGGTCCAGCCCCCAATGAGGAATTAGGGATGCCAAATTTCCCCTCAATCAAGAGAGGTCCTGCCTAACCTCTATGTCATTTCATGTGTTTGCTGCATTTATATTTGTTTATTTTGTTTTTTCTGTATCGGGAAAGGGCTTGATTCCCCCTTGTGCTGAGAAATCCTATACCCGGATTTGAGTGCAACATAAGATAGGATGGAGGATGTCTTCTCGGTGAAGGCCCTCTAATCTTGGTTCACAAATCTACTCTTGGGATTTGCCTGGCTGGTTGTGATTAACTGCGCCAATGCATTCCGAGACTGATTTGTACCAGGAGGACCTAGAAACACATAAACCCTACTTAAAGCCTTTTTAGGACGTAGAGCGGTGATTACGAAAGTAATTGTCACGCAGATACTACACTCAGAGAAAACTCTCTTATAGATACCAGTCAACGTTTCTTTAAGATTGAGCAAAAACTATGAGACCCTTAGAACCCGTTCTACAGGTACAAAAATCCTTATCCTTAGTTTACCCTGGGGCGAGGTTTGCGTTATGACTCCATGACCACTATACCCTTCTACGCCATGTTTGTTTAAAAACTCTTGTGTGTGCATTCATGTATTCATGCATCATAATAACTAAAAAACAAAATGTCTTTTTCGAGTCTTTTTTCAAGGAAACTAAATAACGAACGTTTTGAACTTCATAGAAAGAGAGAAACGGAGAAAAGACTTAAGGATCTATACCATGGATTACGGAAGAAAGAGAACTAGGAAATACACCTTCAAGATTCCTAAGGTCGAGGAATTGGAAAAGCTCGGAAAACTGGTGGTCAACCCCCAGACTTTCAAGGAAAAGTATGGAAAACATCTGCCTCTTCTCAATGCCAGCATTGTGGATGGGATCCTTCCCACATTGGTACAGTTTTACGATCCAACGTATCACTGCTTCACCTTTCCATATTATCAACTCATGCCTACGTTGGAGGAGTACTCTAATCTGATTGGAATACCCGTGTACGCGCAAGATCCGTACTCCGATTTGGAAAAGACTCCTGACGACATTATCATTGCTGCAACTACTCCCTTTAATGTAGTCGATGTCAGAACTCATATGGTGAGTAAAGGAGGAATTTAAGGATTACCCTCCAAGTTCTTATTGGATGAAGCTCGGTACTTCGTCAGCATCCAAGATATGAGCGCTTTTGAGGAAATCTTAGCATTGCTTATCTACGGATTGTTTTTGTTCCCTAACATTGACAACTTCGTCGATATCAACGTAATTAAGATCTTCTTAATTGGAAATCCAGTTCCCACCTTGCTGGCGGATGCTTATTACTCTGTGCATTCAAGAAACCTGCAGCGAGGAGGATTAATCACATGCTGCGTACCGTTGTTATACGAGTGGTTCGTCTCCCACCTGCCAAAGTCTAGCACTTTCTGGAACATGAGGGATGGCCTTTACTGGTCACAGAAAATCATGTCCCTCACTCATTTGGACATTGATTGGTGTAGTCTTGACAACGACGAAACCAAGATCATCTTCAGTTGCAGAAGTTATCCCAACGTACCCCTTATTGGAACAAAGGGAGGAATCAGTTATAATCCAGCTTTAGCCCGTCGTCAATACGGCTATCCCATGAAAAATATATCGTCACCTCGGTTTTTTTGAGAACAGACTCTTCTTTTTATTTTTTGAATTGCGAAAAGCAGAGAGTCGCCACCGACTTTTATTTTATCCAATTAAGGAAAGGTTTATAAAAGAAACAGGAAAAGACCTTTGAGAGATTTTGGGTTCGGGGGGTAGGTTATACAAAGTGAAGGTGTTAGCACCCTTTGTATCCATGGTTATCCATGAGCTCTTAATTTCTTAGCTCACTTGTTTGAATAGTTTGATTTGCTTGAAATGCTTGTATGTGGTTTTAAAACCTTTTGTAAAAAGAATTTTAACTTTGTAGTGATCACTGTCGCGGATACATACAAAGCATTTATCTTTGAAAGATGTTTTGATGGTTTGAAATAGATCTTTAACCTTGTAATTATCCTTGTTTGGAATTATACAAAATATAGTCTTTTGAAATTTTGTTTCGGAAAAACAATGTTTGTTTTGATTTTATGTGAGCAAGCAATTAGGAGGTCTACCCTTAGTTTGTAAGGTCCTTTCCTATTTCTTTTAGAAAATTTTCCCTAACTAGATACAAATAGGAATTTGAGTTGCATTTAAAACAGTATGATTGATTTGAAAAGAGTAACAGGGATTACCCTAAGAGGTGCAAGTGTGATTGTGTTTTGATTCAGATATTTTTTTGTCTTGAGATTAGTGATCTAGTGCTTCAGTTTTTATTCTTGCCATACACGCAGTTTTATATGTACAGAATTTAAAGTGCGGAACGTAAAGTGCGAGAAAGTAAATCTACGCTATTACATGGCTTCGGGGAGGGGATTACAATAATAATCGGGAGTACGAAAAATAAAACCCTAAGCTAGATTATTACATTACTTGTGCGAGAATTAAATCTAAGCTATTACAAATTATTTACAGGATTTTGAATAAAGCAAACAAATTACGTTGAAAATAAAATCGAGGAATGGAAAGGGTGGATGATAAAGGAAAAATAAAGTTTTGAAAATAAGATAAAAATCCTAAGTCTTTTTTATTTTTGATGTTTTTAATGTTTTTAACTAAATTAAAAGCCTAATTTAACCTAATTAAAAGACTAAATGATAGGAAAAAAAATCTAACCTAATTTAATTAAATCTAAATTAAGTCTAAACTAGTTGTCAATTAATTTTAAACTAAAACTAATTTTTTTTTTGTGATTTTTGGAATTGATTTTAAGGTCATACTAAGTTAATTAAACTAATTAATTATACTAAATAAATTAACCTAATAAACTAATAATATTTTTTATGTCCAGAAATTAAGTGATAAAATATAAAACCTAAATCTAGAAGAAAAATAATTTTGGGTGATTTTGATTGGTTGATATTTAATTAAAAGTAAAAAAAACACTAATTAATTAAGATGGCAGGGGGTGTATTAAGCAGTTTGGAAATTGAACTGAAATCAATTGTTTTTTGCGTTTGGGCCTTTAAAACGTGGGGTGTGAAGAGCAAACGCGTGCAGGCCCAGTCCAACAAGCAAATGTATTTTTCAGATTTTTAAACATGTGGGCCCCATAACTTAAACCAGAGCGAATCACATTATGTCGTTTTGCCACGCATGCCTTCAATGCTTTGACTGGCCAATGAGGGAAAGGGAGAACGCCACAGGACGCTGACTGGGCTAGGACTTTGACTGGACCAGAGAAGCGCCGGAAACCTAAGTCCGGTCATCTTCTCCGGCGACTCGTTCCTTGTTCCTGCAAAAATGGCGAATATAAATGATCAAGAGTGCTCCCTCCCCCCTAATTCGACCCTTGTGGATCGATTGGTGGTGTTCTCAGGTCCTGAAAATGGCTGTATAATGCATTTCGAAGCTTATGAACATAGCACCGGTTGGAAATGGCAAGATGTATTTCAGGGACTTAAAGTTTCATGTTGCACGTCAAAGCTACAATAAATCACTTCACAAACTCAAACAAAACGTTAGATATAATTTATATATGCATATGAATGAGATATGGGTTCAAGAAAATTTACCAAAACGGTGGGAGCTTGATAGCATGTTTCGGGGACCTTTGGCTTCGTGTGATGGATGGAATCAACTCCTGGGATGCTCAGAAGATGATCTGGGTGGCTAGTTTGGATTGAAATAGCCTGGAAAATTGATTTCGAATTTTAAGGTTTTCTTGAATATTTTTGAGATTTTGAAGGTGTTTTCTGGGCTATGATCTATGGATATTAGGGATTGGGAAGTGTTTGGTTTGCTTCCAGGTGATGATTGAAGGGTTAGGTTGAAGTTTAAAGTGACTGGAAGTTTGAACTCGAATTTACAAGTTTCTTTGGATTTTTTGAAGTTTTGGAGAGGTTAGGATGCTATTCTCTTGAGAGGATTTCGTGTTTTCTATTGCTGAAGCTGGCTCTCTATTTATAGAGAAAGATTGAATGCTGAGTTTGGCCTTTGATCAAGTGTGGAATATTTTCCCATTTTCTATTCCTTCCATGGATAGAACTTTGAATTTTATGGCCATCTTTGATCATTGCTCCCAACCACTCTTGCCCATAAGTCTTCTGCACCCTCTGCATACTGATAACCTTCTTTGAATGGCAACCTCACTAGAGACAAGACTTGGTAATATCTTGAAGCATTTCTTTTTAATTTGATTTTAAATGAATAAAATTAAATCAAAAATGAAATAAAAACATCATGAATCAAGAATGGGTCGTGGATGGTCTTAGAAACATGTTTGGATCACAAAAGATTAGGCCCATTTGGAAAAAAAATCAAGTTTGGTCAATGTTAGTTTCATGTATTTTCCCAAAAAATGGCCAACTTCAACAAGGCGTAACTCCCTCAATTTTGATCATATGAAGGAGTTCTTGTACTTTTTAGAATCCTCAAGATGTCCTCTACAAGCCACTTTGGAAGCTTTTTTTCATTTGGAGAATTTATCTTGAAGTTATGGGCTTTGACAAAAAACTGCTTTTTGTTGACTTTTTTGGTCAAACTGCTCGTCTGTTGACCGTTTGAGCAGTTGATTGTGGGTCCGAGCGAAACGAAGTTTGAAAATTTGTCTGGTGGTACTTTGAGACATATGGAAATCCATGAAATCCATTTGAGGTCTCAAAAACTCATTCTCCTGAAAAAACAAACAACCCTAGTTAGGGACTGTTTGTGTAGGAGACAGTTAGGCGTACCTGATTTTTGTGCAGTGTTGAGTCTCTGCTGATCATGTGATTATCAGGAGACTTCTAGAACAAAAATCTTGGAAATTTGAAGTGCACATCTTGAGGTGCGGAAGTTGAATTGACTGTTGATACAGATGCGGAGAATTGCGCTGATAGCAGGTTTGACTGGTAACTGGCTGTCCGGGTATTAACGTAACAGTTAAAGTGAAAACTTACCAATTACAGCTAGTTAGTTTTTTTTTTTCATTTCATTTTTGTTGTTGATTATGGAAAATTATTTACATGATTTGTTAGTAAAACAAAAACAGAATAAACAAAACGTACACCGTACGCGAATGAAACTATTGATAATAAAATTAAAAAGGATTTAATGCACAGAAAAATAAATATTTAACTAGCAATAAACACACATAATATTATCTCAATAATTAAACAATAGTACGATAGACAATACGATATTTAATACGGACAAAACAAATATTAAATAACGGTAAATATAACAAACGCAACATTACGACAAATATAATGAACAGTACGCTATTTGAAAATGATAAACACGACAAACATGAAACAATCTAATTACAATTGATAATCCAAGCCAAAATCAACAAGGGCCAGATAGCTAGGAGAATCAAAAGCATCCCGACACCACATTCTTCGAGATTGTTAAAACAGAAAAAAGACATGGTCACTGTAAAAACAGTGAAGATTATAAGAGCAAGAGTCCACCACTTTGCCATTTTTTGGAAGAGGAAGAGAGATATGATTAGGAGATAGTATGATAGAAATTTGGGAGATGAGTGAAATTTGACGTGAGAAATTATGGGAAAAACGAGGAGTATCTATAGAGTGAAAAGAGAGAGATAGAGACGTTGGGGAATGGAGTGGCACCGTAAAAGTGAAAATTTGAATGGTAGTAGGATTTGAAAAAAATATGATAGGTTTTGAAAAGAAAGAGGTATAGAATAAAGTTAAGATTTGATTTGAAAGAAGGAGATTTGAAAAGAAAGGAAGAGATTTTGAAAAATAATATAGTATAAAATAAAAATTAGTGGGAAATAAAACCAATAATAATTTAATTGTTACCAGTATAATCTGAAACCTCGGACTCTGCGCCTGCAAATTTTAATTCTGTACCAACTGCGTCAGCACTATTTATCTGAAAATAAATCTCAAATAAACAGTGTATGAAGTGATAAACAGTATTTGGCGTTTATGTAAGAATAAATTCAACAGCGAACCAAAATACTGTATAAAAAATTCTAAAAATTGAGTATTCATAAAATCAGGATATTTATGAAATAAAAATCCAAGATTGTATAAAATTTCAAATTTTTAGACAGAAGTCTATTGACTTCTCTTTAAAAAAAAGACGCGGGCAAATTTTGGGGTATAACAGTTGCCCCTATTCAATCTTCTTAAACCTGAAGAGACCGATTGGAATCTGAAGGTAGAAGATGATTGAATATTTGGATGCCCTGAAAATTTGCACTTACCTCCACCAGAAGTGATGTTGGAATTTGCATTGAATGCGGCTTGAGAAATGTCGTTTTGTTAATTTTTGAACAAAACCTTACCTGAGATGGGCTTTCAGATGCCATCTAGTAGATGTGTTGATGGTTTGTTTATCAGAATGAATCCATTGATTATATCTTGATGAAGGATTTAAACCTCTGTGTTGACCGTTACGGAACCGTCCGAGGTTACCGCTTTTAGATTTTGAAAGTTGATCGTTATGGAACCGTCCGAGGTGTCCGCTTTAGATTTTGAATGTTGATCGTTATGGAACCGTCCGAGGTATCGACTTAAATATGAAGGTAGATTGTTTAAGGAACCGTCCGAGGTATCGACTTAAATCTGTGGGTAAATTGTTTTGAACAAGACTATGCTTTACACAGAGCTCAAAGAGACATGCTAAAGAAGGATCACCTAGAAAGGGTCACTTGACAAGGATTCCTACGAAGGATGGAAGAGTTGCTTAAGGGATATTATGTTTTAAACAACACTTAGGAAGAGATGTCTTAAAGAAGACTACCTAAAGAGGTTCTTAAAAAGGATGAGAGATGTGTCTTAAAACAGACTACCTGGAAAGGTTCCTAGAAAGGATGCTAAACGTCTTAGAAAAGATTACCTGGAAAGGTTCCTAGAAAGGATGATAAACGTCTTAGAGAAGACTACCTAAAAAGGTTGATGAATGTCTTAGAAAAGACTACCTAGAAAGGTTGATGAATGTCTTAGAAAAGACTACCTAGAAAGGTTGATGAATGTCTTAGAAAAGACTACCTAGAAAGGTTGATCTTTACGGAACCGTCCGAGATTTCTGCTTTAAATCTTGAAAGTTGATCGCTACGGAACCGTCCGAGGTTTCCGCTTTAAATCTTGAAGGTTGATCGTTACGGAACCGTCCGAGGTTTCCTCTTTAGATTTTGAATGTTGATCGTTACGGAACCGTCTGAGGTTTCCGCTTTAGATTTTGAAAGGTTGATTGTTTAAGGAACCGTCCGAGGTATCAACTTAAATCTGAAGGTAGATCATTAAGGAACCATCCAAGGTATCGACTTAGATCTGAAGGGTTGATCATTAAGGAACCGTCCAAGGTATCGACTTAGATCCGAAGGTAGATCATTAAGAACCGTCCAAGGTATCAACTTAGATCTGAAGGGTTTGAAGTTGTTTATTTAACTGTGGGATAGCCTGGAAATGTCAGAATGAGTCACCATTGGACCACATCTGTTTGAAATGTCAGAACGAGTCGCCATTGGACCATATCTGTTAGAGATGTCAGAACGAGTCGCCATTGGACCATATCTGTTGGAGATGTCAGAACGAGTCACCATTAGACCATATATGTTTTCCTTGTTTAGAGTTGATAAGTTGTTTGGAAAGAGAGAACTCTTCAGAATGAATCTTTGAATCGATTATATGTGAGAGGAATGCTTGTCCGGACAGAACCCGGGAGACTATTGCATGTGATTGAGAATAACTTGCTGAGGATATTCGTCCACCTGAAAAGCCAAGTTAGTGACATGCAATGTCATGATGCATGTAATGTATATGTTGAGATTCTCAAACTAAATGAGAACCGTGCATGTTATGTATGCGTTTGTCATGAAACATTATATGCTATGTATGAATACGCGTATGACGTATGATGTATGGACATGACTTATGCAGTTTAGAGCATATCAAACTTCTGGTTGGGAAAATAAATCCCTGCTTGTTATTTTGGAAACAATGGCATTATGACCATTGATGATCTTTGCTATCTTGTTCGAGTATACTTAGCTGGGGAAACTTCCTAACGGACCAGGATGCTCTGTTGAGGGATCTTTGACTACTGCTTTGGGATGAAGGTAACTTGAAGGTTCTGATTTTGATGCACCCTGACTTGGAATAAGAGAGATGGGTAATCCTCCGATGTACTATTTGATCAAGCCTTTGTGTGGAGGATCCAACCTTATGGGGATAGTGATCTTGAACAGCTCTGCTGGGGAATGAGGAGTATGAATAATCATCCGATGTAATATCTATCCAAGCTTGGAGATAGGGCCCCTCGAATCATATTGTTGGAGAGGGAAATCTCATCGAGGATTCTGCTGAGAAATGTATCTCTGTTGGGGAAGCGTTTCTTCTGATGACAGATGAAACATATTAGAGGATTTATTTTGACAGTGTGATCATCGTGAATGTACACTATGAGCGTTGAAAGCTCGCTTATAATCTTCTAATGCTCGTACTCAGTGTCGGAGATGAAACACTCCGTTGGGGAATTAATTAGGACCTGCTTATCCGGAGCTGACCTCTTGAAGATTGCTTTGTGGGGGATATTCCCATGTTGCCGGTTTCGGGATAATGTCCGGATGATTGGGACATTACCTGAATGCTATTCCTGTTTTCATGTTTTTGATAAACATCAATCATATTTAAATGCATATGTTCATTCAAAATTATCATTGGGACGTTTACGCATTCAAAACAGAGAAAGTAAAAAACATTGATTTTGAGCGTGAATTGTATTGATTTGAAAGATAGCCGTAATAGGCTAATTAGTACAAGGAGACAAAAATCCTAGTAGTAGGAAGTTGTCATAAAACTTTTGAAAAGCATTTATAAAGGAAAATAGCTATGTGAAAACAATCCCGTCAAGTTTCAACTCTGCTATTGCCAATCTGTCTTCGAGTATCTCATCCCTCACTTGTTGGAAGAAAATGATTGGACTGATCGGTGCCTTTCGGACCTTGATGTGTTGTACTTTGAATGTGAATAGGTAGCCAAACGGGACATAGTCGTACGCTTTATTCCCTAACTTTTTCCTAGGCCGCCTTTTCAGGTTTTCAGCCTACCGGGATAATTATATTATTATTATTATTATTATTATTATTATTATTATTATTATTATTATTATTATTTTGTCTCTAATTTTTGCCTGGATCGCCCTTTCAGGTTTTCAATCCACCGAGACGCCCATTTTTTGCCTAAGTCGCCCTTTCGGGTTTTCAACTTAGCGAGCTTTTCTTTTCTTTAAGCGAAGTACTTTTTGACTATGTCCGCATTTACAGGGTGTGGGAAATCCTCGCCATCCATAGTGGTAAGCAACATGGCTCCGCCGGAGAATACTTTCTTGATTACAAATGGTCCCTCATAAGTGGGAGTCCACTTGCCCCTGGGATCACCCTGTGGTAAGATGATACGTTTGACAACCAAATCACCGGTTTGATATGCCTGACTTTTGACTTTTCTGTTGAAAGCTTTGATCATATGTTTCTGGTACAACTGACCATGACAAATAGCCGTAAGCCTCTTCTCATCAATCAAGTTTATCTGGTCCAACTGAGTCTGAATCCAATCGTCTTCGTCTAGATCGACTTCTTTCATAATCCTTAGGGAAGGAATCTGAATTTCAATTGGAAAAACTGCCTCCATACCATAGACTAAGGAGAATGGAGTTGCCCCTGTTGAGGTACGTGTTGAAGTGCGATAACCGTGAAGAGCAAAAGGTACCATCTCATGCCAGTCTTTGTAGGTTACTGTCATCTTCTGTATGATCTTCTTGATGTTCTTGTTGGCAGCTTCCACGGCACCATTCATCTTTGGTCAATATGGAGAAGAATTATGATGTTTAATCTTGAACTACGTGCAGAGTTCAGTAATCATCCTGTTGTTTAAATTTGTGCCAGTGTCTGTGATGATCCTTTCAGGGATGCCATACCGACAAATGAGACTGTGCTTGATAAATCGGGCCACAACATTCTTGGTGACAGAAGCAAACGAGGCTGCCTCTACCCATTTGGTGAAGTAATCAATAGCGACCAGGATAAAATGATGTCCGTTGGAAGCCGTAGGCTTGATTTCTCCAATCATATCGATGCCCCACATTAGAAAAGGCCAAGGAGCCGTCAGAACGTTTAATGGGACTGGAGGTACATGTACTTTGTCGGTGTATATCTGGCATTTGTGACAAGTTCTGGAGTGATGATGGCAGTCTGTCTCCATGGTAGACCAGTAGTAACCTGCTCTCAAAATCTTTCTAGCCATTGTATGTCTACTTGAATGAGTACCAAAGGTACCGTCGTGTATATCTTCCATAATCTGTTCCGCTTCCTTCTTGTTCACACAACGAAGCAGAGTCAAGTCATGATTGCGTTTGTACAAGGTTCCATTACTTAGAAAGAATTTGGCAGCAAATCTTCTTAGAAACTTTCTGTCATTAATGGATGCCCCTTCAGGATACTCTTGAGCTTCGAGATATCTTTTTACTTCATGGAACCATGGTTTTTCTTCCACTCCTTCGGTATTGATCTCGTTGCAATAGGCTGGTTCATCCTGTCTGTAAATGGTGATCATAGGCGCCTCATTGTCCCACCTGACTTTGAACATAGATGACATGGTAGCTAAAGCATCAGCCGGTTGATTTTCTTCGCGCGGGATATGCTCAAAAGTGATTTCTTCGAAGTAAGGAATCAAACTCAGCACATGTTCTTTGTAAGGAATTAGATTCGGGTGCTTTGTGTCCCATTCTCCTTTAACTTGATAAATTACAAGGGCAGAGTCCCCGTATACCTCTAGGAACTTGATTCTCAGATTGATTGCAGCTTTGAGACCCAAATTACATGCTTCGTACTCGGCTATATTGTTAGTGCAGTCGAAGCATAGTCTGGCAGTGAATGATGTATGTCCTCCTGCGGGAGAAATGATTACAGCTCCGATGCCATTGCCAAGCGCATTAGAGGCTCAATCAAAAACCATAGTCCATCGGGACCCTGGCTCGGGTCCTTCCTCCGGTCCGGGTTGTTCGTAGTCAGTAACTAGCATAATGTATTCATCTGGGAAGTCAAAGTTCAACGCTTGATAATCATCCACTGCTTGATGAGCCAGATGATCAGCTACCACACTTCCTTTGATCGACTTTTGCGAAGTGTACTGGATTTCATACTCTGTTAGGATCATTTGCCATCTTGCTATTCTTCCAGAGAGAGCAGGTTTTTCGAACACATATTTGATAGGATTCATTTTAGAGATCAGCAAAGTGGTATGGTTTAGCATATACTGTCTTAGTCGCAGAGCCGCCCATACCAAGGCACAACAAGTTTTCTCGAGCAGTGAGTATCTTGTTTCACAATCGGTAAACTTTTTGCTAAGATAGTAGATTGCATGCTCTTTTCGGCCAGACTCGTCATGTTGCCCCAGTACACACCCCATTGAATCTTCTAATATTGTTAGGTACATTATCAGAGGTCTTCCTTCCACTGGTGGTAACAAGATTGGTGGTTTTTGAAGATATTCTTTGATCTTGTCAAAGGCTAATTGGCATTTGTCGTTCCATCTTTCCACTTGATCTTTCTTCAACAGTTTGAAGATCGGCACACAAGTAGTAGTCATATGGGCAATAAATCTGGCGATGTAGTTCAAACGTCCCAAGAATCCTCTGACTTGTTTCTCGGTACGGGGTATGGTCATTTCTTGAATGGTTTTGACCTTGGCAGGATCAACTTCAATACCCTTGCTGCTGACAATGAAACCTAACAGTTTACCAGATCTCACCCCAAAGGTACACTTGTTCGGATTCAGTCGCAACCTGTACTTCTTGAGTCTGTCAAACAGCTTGTGCAGATGACCCAGATGTTCTTCTTCGGTGTTGGACTTTGCGATCATATCATCCACATAGACTTCTATTTCCTGATGAATCATATCATGGAACAGAGTTACCATTGCACGCTTATACGTTGCTCCTGCATTCTTTAAACCAAAAGGCATCACCTGGTAACAAAAGGTTCCCCAGGGTGTTGTGAAGGTTGTCTTTTCCATGTCTTCTGGCGCCATCTTGATCTGAGTGTAACCGGAGAATCCATCCATAAAGGAAAATACCTTGCATTGTGCAGTATTGTCAACCAGTACATCGATGTGAGGTAAAGGGAAATCATCCTTGGGGCTTGCCCGATTTAGATCTCTGTAGTCTACACACATTTTGACTTTCCCGTCTTTTTTAGGTACAGGCACGATGTTAGCTATCCATGGAGGATAACTCACAACTCTTAGAAAGCCAGCGTTGAATTGCTTCTCAACCTCGTCTTTAATCTTCTTGGACATGTCGGGCCTACTTCTCCGCAGCTTCTGCTTAACTAGATTGCTACCTTCTTTGATCGGCAAGCGATGGACCACAATATCGGTATCGAGACTAGGCATATCTTCATAGGACCAAGCGAATATCTCGACATAGTCTTGTAACATGTGACTCAGTCTTCGCTTGACACTATCTTCTAAACCAGCCCCTATCTTGACTTCTTTCTTTTTTTCATCACTGCCCAGGCTGATAACCTTAATTGGCTCTTCATGCGGCTGTATAGTCCTTTCTTCTTGTTCTAACAGCCATGCAAGTTCCCTAGGTACTTCACAATCTTCTTCACTTTCGTCCTCAGTTTGGTAGATCGGATTTTCAAAGTCATGACTCGCAATAGCAGAATCGTTATCAACAGGATCCAGAGTGAATGTTAATCTGCATTTATTATGTGGGTGTGTGTAAGAACACATAGCTATTTGAAAACGAATAAAGTAAAAAAAAGAAACAAAAAGGATCGCAAAATTTGAATATGCAAACGTCCCATGATTTTATTGAATGAACATATGATCATGATATGACAAACCCTTATCAAAAGGACCAGTGTGCCCCGGGCAAGGCACCTGGCTTTAAAGTTCATGGTTCGATAGTACAGGAACCATTTTTTTTTTTTGAACATATAAACAACGAAAACAGGAAATTGCATTTACTCCTGATCAAAGGAGATAACATCTTCGGCTTCCCAGTTGTTTAATCCATTGTTGTGAGTGGGGAATATCCAGTTGCCCCAGTTGCAGTTGTCTTCTTCGTCTTCCACAACATTGACTTCTTTGGCGACGAGACGGGCTATTGATCCTTCAGGATGAGCAAGATGCTCTGTTGGATATGAGAGCCCAGGGTGAGGTACCTCTGTTGGCTGAGAGAGATACTCGATAAGATCGTCCCATCCAGTTGGGATGATGTCTTTGATAGAGATTTGCGCACTCTGGGGAGCAGTGTACTTCACCAGAAAATCATACTTGCCACTTGGTTCTCTTAGTGTATCCTAGATTTCTTCAGGAGTGACGGGGCTTGTGATTATCTTATCGTCTTTGGAATGTTCATCCCATCCAGTTGGGACAATGTCTTCAATGGCGATTTTTGAGCTCAAGGGAGCGGAATACTTCACCATAAAGTCATACTCGCCACTTGGCTCTCCCAGCGTATCCCAGACTTCTTTTGGAATAGGTGGACTAGGTGGACTTTGGCATTGCTTAGCAACGGAACCTGTGATACTTTTGTCATCTTCGAACTGATCATCCCATCCAGTTGGGACAATGTCTTCAATGGCAATCAGAGAACTCTGAGGAGCAGTGTACTTCACTAGAAAGTCGTACTTGCCGCTCGGTTTTCCCAAAGTATCCCAAACCTCTTCGGGAAAGGGTGAAACTTCTTTTGGATGTTTCTTAGTAATAAGGTTTGAGATCACTTTGTCGTCTTCGATAGCATTTACTCCTTGGCTGATGAAATGGGACATTAATCCTTTAGAACGAGGATGTTGATCATTCTTCTGAGTTCCATTAGCATAGCCCAGACCTAGCTTATCGAACTTGTAAGGCACATCAGGGAGTTGTCCCCACACTGTGCAACCACCCTCTTCGATCACAGCCTTAGCATCTTTGAAAGAAACCATTGTTGGAGTTATTCTTGTAGCAGGAGAAGCAAAGATATGTTTGGCAGTAGAGACAGTCAGAGGGACCACCTCAAAAGCTTGGCAGGGGGTCTCGATGAATTCACCATCCATCTCAACATACTTGGAGTTACTTAGGTGGCTAACCACATATTCTTCTTCACCATAAACCGTGACGACCTTGCCTTTTATCGGATATTTTAACTTCTGATGCAGGGTAGAAGTTACAGCGCTTGCCCCATGTATCCAAGGGTGTCCTAGTAAACAGGAGTACGCTGGATGAATGTCCATCACGTAAAAGGTAGAATCAAAGATCTGAGAGCCCACTCTGATTGGGAGCTTAACTTCACCGTATACTATTCTTATTGACCCATCGAAGGCTCTTACCACAACATCGCTTGGTTGTAACACAACTCCTTCGAAGTCAAGTTTCTCCAGTACTACTTTTGGTAACACGTTTAACGAGGAACCATTGTCTACCAGCACATGAGACAAAGTGGTGCCTTTACATTCAATAGTGATGTGCAGGGCTTTATTGTGATTTTTCTCGGCAGGGGTTAAATCAGCATCAGAGAAACCGAGACCGTTATCCACTGTTAGAATGGCAACACAATTTTCAAGTTGGTTGATTGAGATCTCTTGTGGTATATGTGCAACTTTCAAGAATTTCATCAGGGCCTTGGCATGAGCTTCTGAATACCTCAACAGAGATAGCATTGAAATCTTTGAAGCAGTGTGCCCCAGTTGTTCAACAATATTATAATCACTTTTGCAGATGATTTTCAAAATCTCCTCCATTTCTTGCTTTGAAGGATCTTCAACAGTGACTTCAACAGGTACTTGAACTGGTTTAATTAATGGCTCTTTGCCTCGAACATTGACAGCTTGATTAGGAACTGGGACCTGGACTGGAGTAGTAGTAACATTTGGAGAAATTTCCGGCGAAAAGACCCTTCCACTTCTTGTAATCTTACTAGTCCCCACAATATTATCAACAACTGGATTAGTAACATTCACGGCCTCATCAGTCGAGGTGTCTTGTTTAACTCCATGGACATAAACATTCGCGCCATAGCTCCACGGAACAGCTTTGTCTGAGGAATATGGAAATGGAGCCGGATTGGTGATGATTACAGATGCTACTCTCGGTGCAGCAGTAATTTTGACGGGTTTATTTGCTGGAATTTTCACAGGGGTTGTGGAAATAACAGACAAATCCTGGCAATAGTTCTTCACATGGGGAATTCTTTCAAACATTATTGCATGATTGTTCATCAGGCGCTGAATGCCTTCCTTCAATTTCGCACAACTGTTGGACTGAGAAGCACAATGGTAACAATTCTCATTACAACCCGGAAATAAAACGGATTGTAGCAGCTTTGCTTTGATAACTAAGAGGGAAGTAGTTAAATTCATCACATCAGCAACATGAGAAGCATCATCTACAGCATTGATGGCCTTGTCATGCTTGGGCATAGGAGCAGTAATGACATTTGGAGTCTCTGGAGGATCGAATTCAATTTCCCCAGCATCTATCATGTCTTGGATCTTATTTTTCAAGGCCCAACAGTGATCTGCATCATGTCCAGGACAGTTGGAATGGTATGCACATGTTGCGTCGGGGTGATAACTAGGAGAGGAAGTGTTGACATTCTTCGGAGGATCCCTCAATGTAATCAGATTTACTTTTAACAAGTGTTGTAATGCCTGAGAGATTGGCATGTTGATTTTGGTGAAGTTCCTTCTTGGTGCGTCTGGCCGACGCGTATACTTCGGCGGTTGATCTTGTTGAGATGCAGACGTAGAGATCAGAACAACCCCTACAGATTGGTGATGCTCACTTTTGTTGCGATCCTTCTGACTGTGCACTGTATTGACTTCATTTTTCTCGCTGATGGGCCTCTTTGTAGTACCAGAGGAGGAGCCTACTTGAATTTTTCCGCTTTGAATGCCGCTTTCGACACGCTCTCCAGTTAATACCAGGTCAGTGAAACCTGACGACGAGCTTCCCAGCAAATGACTGTAAAAAGGGCCAGTTAAAGTGCCCATGAACATGTCGACCAGCTCGCGATCAGATAAGGGAGGTTGAACCCTTCCAGCTAGATCTCTCCATTTTTGTGCATACCCTTTGAAGCTTTCTTTCGGTGCCATGGTCATGCCCCGTAGTTGAGTACGGGTTGGTGCAAGGTCAGCGTTGTATTGATACTGTTTGTCGAAAGCAGCACCCAACTCTTCCCAAGTGTGAACTTTTGCACTTTCCAGTTGGTAGTACCACTCTAGTTGTGTACCCGACAGACTTTCCTGGAAGAAATGAATCCACAATTTTTATCCGCCGTATGAAGTTGTATCTTTCTCACATAGGACCTTAGATGCAGCTTTGGGCAAGAGACTCCATCATACTTTGCAAAGATAGGAACTTTGAACTTTGGAGGGATAACAACCCCTAAGACGAGTCCAAGATCGTTGAAGTCTAAACCAGGTATTTTCTGTATCTCCATTGCTAACTGAACTTGGGCGCTCTATGCCTCGAGATTCTTGATGCTTGCTTCGGAATCCATCCCTTCTAACTGAAATAAACAGCGAGAAGATGAGAAACCTATTATGTGAACCTGTTATGCAATGTTTAGGAATGAGATGCATATGCAATGTTTTCAAGGATCTTAGAATTTAGATTCGTTTAAACAAAAGAGAAACAGACGTTTATTAGCCAAACATTTTATTTCTTTTCTCTATTCCTTTTCTCTTTTTCTTTTTTTTTTCTTGCCTCTTTCGGGCTTACAAGATAAAGCAAATAAAAGAAAATAAAAGATTCTTCAAGCCTCCCATGGACGCTTTCTCTTTGCACCCAGGAACGTGTTGATTTGTTGTTCTTCATGGAGATGTTTGGTGAGCTCCAACACTTTCCTCTCATAGTCCTTACAATGTGCTTTGAAGGTGTCCCTTTCTTCTTTTAGTTGAACCCAAGATTTCTGCAGCTCTTCCAGGTCAGTCGGCATGTCCGGATGTAGAATAACTCGAGGTTCCTCCCCTTCGACTTCTGGCTCAATGGTCACAGGTAGGATAGCGTGATATGGCATGATGAACTTCTGAGCACGAGCACGCACCCATTTGAGGTAAGGCTCCATGGGAATAGAATTCCATTGTCCTAAAGACTTGCTTTCTACTTTGTAGACACTGTCCCAAGCATGTATAAACCTTTCTCGATATCCTTTGGAATCATCTTCTTAGTTGAACACAATGTCGTGGATGATCATGTCGTGAGGACCATTTCTTCTTGCATATCCAAATTGGCGCAAAGCTAAAGAGGGATTGTAGGTGATGCCTCCCCTAATGCCAAGGAGCGGCACATTAGGGTACTCCCCATAATGGTCAATAAGAGTGATGTATTCTTGAAAGAAGTTGTTCCACCGGATATCTGAATGAGATAAGGACATAATTCTGTGAGACCATTGCATCCTTTGCTCGTTTTTCAACACCGATCGGGGAAGGTGTGATGTAAACCATCTAGCCAGTAGTGGTACACAACACATAAGAGTCCCTCGCTTTTTCATGGTACGAGTGTGTAGAGAATGTAGAATGTCTCCCAGCAAAGTAGGTACCGGATTGCGGGTTAAGAAAATGTTGATAGCGTGCACCCCTATGAATTGGTCGGGATTAGGGAATAACACCAACCCATATATCAAAAGAGCCACAATTTCTTCAAAAGCTTGGTAACTCCTATCCTTTAATAATGATCGAGCCTTTCCTATCAAGAACTTAGCAAGCAAACCCTCGACTCCACTCTTTGTTTCCCAATTAGACTCGATTTCTGACTTCCGTAAATGTAAGGGAGCAACAATGATTTTAGGCTTCGGAATCTTTTCTAAACCAGTGAAAGGTAATTGATCTTGAATAGGTAACCCAATCAGTTCAGAGAATTCCTCCAAGGTGGGTACTAGCTGGTAATCGGGAAATGTAAAACAATGATGTTTGGGATCAAAGAATTGGAACAGGACCCGTATCATGTCTTCTTCAAATTTCGAGGTAACCAAATGGAGTAGGTGACCATGCTTCTCGGTGAATTGAGCATTTCTGGGAAATTCTGATATTAATTCCTTAAACTCAAGTGGTACTACTAAGATGTTGATACGGATGTAATTTCTGGTAGCGGGAGCCATTACCTGCAACAACAGAACAAAAGTAAACTCTTCGGTCCTTGAAATGATTAGTGAAAAATGATATGTTTATGATGTTTATGATGTTATGATGTCAAACATGTGGAAAACACAAACAAATCACACAATAGCCTTAGGTTTAAAGGCATGCACGAGGTTCATAGGTGATACCCTCCCCACTGAAGTTTACTTGGTTTAAACCTGTCTTAGAATGGTATTCGGGTTCTATGATCCTTGGAGACAACATCTCAATATGGCACTCGGATGGCGATCAAAACATTCCTCGAGGATAACCAACTTCGATCAATTTCAAAGCCAGTCACTTAATAGGTCACAAGTCAAGTTCAACTAAAGGTTCTAAGGCAAATTAGTGTTTGATGACATTTAGGACGCCTAACATACTCCTTGATCGTATTCAAGGGATATCAGTACAGACCAAAGTGTCGCACTAACGGTGACTACCAAATCAACCATATCGGTACATGCCGTACAGTTTCCTTGGTCTATTGCCACATACTTAAGGTATCTCGAGATTCGGGCTAGAATCTTTCACACAAGTAAATCCAATTCCCAAACAAACCTTTGAAAAATAGAGCAAACAAAACAAACAATTGAAAACATCGAAGTGATCTAAACTCTAAGGTAACCCCTCTTAAAAACATTTTGTTTTGAAATCCCCAGCAGAGTCGCCAGTTCTGTCACCTCGGTTTTTTTGAGAACAGACTCTTCTTTTTATTTTTTGAATTGCGAAAAGCAGAGAGTCGCCACCGACTTTTATTTTATCCAATTAAGGAAAGGTTTATAAAAGAAACAGGAAAAGACCTTTGAGAGATTTTGGGTTCGGGGGGTAGGTTATACAAAGGGAAGGTGTTAGCACCCTTTGTATCCATGGTTATCCATGGGCTCTTAATTGCTTAGCTCACTTGTTTGAATCGTTTGATTTGCTTGAAATGCTTGTATGTGGTTTTAAAACCTTTTGTAAAAAGAATTTTAACTTTGTAGTGATCACTGTCGCGGATACATACAAAGCGTTTATCTTTGAAAGATGTTTTGATGGTTTGAAATAGATCTTTAACCTTGTAATTATCCTTGTTTGGAATTATACAAAATATAGTCTTTTGAAATTTTGTTTCGGAAAAACAATGTTTGTTTTGATTTTATGTGAGCAAGCAATTAGGAGGTCTACCCTTAGTTCGTAAGGTCCTTTCCTATTTCTTTTAGAAAATTTTCCCTAACTGGATACAAACAGGAATTTGAGTTGCATTTAAAACAGTATGATTGATTTGAAAAGAGTAACAGGGATTACCCTAAGAGGTGCAAGTGTGATTGTGTTTTGATTCAGATGTTTTTTTCTTGAGATTAGTGATCTAGTGCTTCAGTTTTTATTCTTGCCATACACGCAGTTTTATATGTACAAAATTTATAGTGCGGAACGTAAAGTGCGAGAAAGTAAATCTACGCTATTACATGGCTTCGGGGAGGAGATTACAATAATAATCGGGAGTACGAAAACTAAAACCCTAAGCTAGATTATTACATTACTTGTGCGAGAATTAAATCTAAGCTATTACAAATTATTTACAGGATTTTGAATAAAGCAAACAAATTACGTTGAAAATAAAATCGAGGAATGGAAAAGGTGGATGATAAAGGAAAAATAAAGTTTTGAAAATAAGATAAAAATCCTAAGTCTAAGTTTATTTTAAACCTAAGTCTTTTTTTTTTTTTTTGATGTTTTTAATGTTTTTAACTAAATTAAAAGCCTAATTTAACCTAATTAAAAGACTAAATGATAGGAACAAAAAATCTAACCTAATTTAATTAAATCTAAATTAAGTCTAATCTAGTTGTCAATTAATTTTAAACTAAAACTAATTTTTTTTGTGATTTTTGGAATTGATTTTAAGGTTATATTAAGTTAATTAAACTAATTAATTATACTAAATAAATTAACCTAATAAAATAATAATATTTTTTATGTCCAGAAATTAAGTGATAAAATATAAAACCTAACTCTAGAAGAAAAATAATTTTGGGTGATTTTGATTGGTTGATATTTAATTAAAAGTAAAAAAAAACTACTTAATTAAGATGGCAGGGGGTGTATTAAGAAGTTTGGAAATTGAACTGAAATCAATTGTTTTTTGCGTTTGGGCCTTTAAAACGTGGGGTGTGAAGAGCAAACGCATGCAGGCCCAGTCCAACAAGCAAATGTATTTTCAGATTTTTAAACATGTGGGCCCCATAACTTAAACCAGAGCCAATCACATTATGTCGTTTTGCCACGCATGCCTTCAATGCTTTGACTGGCCAATGAGGGAAAGGGAGAACGCCACGTAGGACGCTGACTGGGCTGGGACTTTGACTGGACCAGAGAAGCGCCGGAAACCTAAGTCCGGTCATCTTCTCTGGCGACTCGTTCCTTGTTCCTGCAAAAATGGCGAATATAAATGATCAAGAGTGCTCCCTCCCCCCTAATTCGACCCTTGTGGATCGATTGGTGGTGTTCTCAGGTCCTGAAAATGGCTATATAATGCATTTCGAAGCTTATGAATATAGCACCGGTTGGAAATGGCAAGATGTATTTCAGGGACTTAAAGTTTCATGTTGCACGTCAAAGCTACTATAAATCACTTCACAAACTCAAACAAAACGTTAGATATAATTTATATATGCATATGAATGAGATATGGGTTCAAGAAAATTTACCAAAACGGTGGGAGCTTGATAGCATGATTCAGGGACCTTTGGCTTCGTGTGATGGATGGAATCAACTCCTGGGATGCTCAGAAGATGATCTGGGTGGCTAGTTTGGATTGAAATAGCCTGGAAAATTGATTTTGAATTTTAAAGTTTTCTTGAATATTTTTGAGATTTTGAAGGTGTTTTCTGGGCTATGATCTTTGGATATTATTGAAGGTGTTTTCTATTGCTGAAGCTTGCTCTCTATTTATAGAGAAAGATTGAATGCTGAGTTTGGCCTTTGATCAAGTGTGGAATATTTTCCCATTTTCTATTCCTTCCATGGATAGAACTTTGAATTTTATGGCCATCTTTGATCATTGCTTCCAACCACTCTTGCCCATAAGTCTTCTGCACCCTCTGCATACTGATAACCTTCTTTGAATGGCAACCTCACTAGAGACAAGACTTGGTAATATCTTGAAGCGTTTCTTTTTAATTTAATTTTAAATGAATAAAATTAAATCAAAAATGAAATAAAAACATCATGGATCAAGAATGGGTCGTGGATGGTCTTAGAAACATGTTTGGATCACAAAAGATTAGGCCCATTTGGAAAAAAATCAAGTTTGGTCAATGTTGCTTTCATGTATTTTCCCAAAAAATGGCCAACTTCAACAAGACATAACTCCCTCAATTTTGATCATATGAAGGAGTTCTTGTACTTTTTAGAATCCTCAAGATGTCCTCTACAAGCCAATTTGGAAGCTTTTTTTCATTTGGAGAAGTTATCTTGATGTTATGGGCTTTGACAAAAAACTGCTTTTTGTTGACTTTTTTGGTCAAACTTGTCGTCTGTTGACCGTTTGAGCAGTTGACTGTGCGTCCGAGCGAAACGAAGTTTGAAAATTTGTCTGGTGGTACTTTGAGACATATGGAAATCCATGAAATCCATTTGAGGTCTCAAAAACTCATTCTCCTGAAAAAACAAAAAACCCTAGTTATGGACTGTTTGTGTAGAAGACAGTTAGGCGTACCTGATTTTTGTGCAGTGTTGAGTCTCTGCTGATCATGTGATTATCAGGAGACTTCTAGAACAAAAATATTGGAAATTTGAAGTGCACATCTTGAGGTGCGGCAGTTGAATTGACAGTTGATATAGATGCGGAGAATTGCGCTGATAGCGGGTTTGACTGGTAACTGGCTTTCCGGGTATTAACGTAACAGTTAAAGTGAAAACTTAACAATTACAGCTAGTTAGTTTTTTTTCATTTCATTTTTGTTGTTGATTGTGGTAAATTAGTTACATGATTTGTTAGTAAAACAAAAACAGAATAAACAAAACGTACACCGTACGCGAATGAAACTATTGATAATAAAATTAAAAAGGATTTAATGCACAGAAAAATAAATATTTAACTAGCAATAAACACACATAATATTATCTCAATAATTAAACGATAGTACAATAGACAATACGATATTTAATACGGACAATACAAATATTAAATAACGATAAATATAACAAACGCAACATTATGACAAATATAATGAACAGTACGCTATTTGAAAATGATAAACACGACAAACATGAAACAATCTAATTACAATTGATAATCCAAGCCAAAATCAACAATGGCCAGATGGCTAGGAGAATCAAAAGCATCCCGACACCACATTCTTCGAGATTGTTAAAACAGAAAAAAGACATGGTCACTATAAAAACAGTGAAGATTATAAGAACAAGAGTCCACCACTTTGCCATTTTTTGGAAGAGGAAGAGAGAAATGATTAGGAGATAGTATGATAGAAATTTGGGAGATGAGTGAAATTTGACGTGAGAAATTACGGGAAAAATGAGGAGTATCTATAGAGTGAAAAGAGAGAGATAGTGACGTTAGGGAATGGAGTGGCACCGTAAAAGGGAAATTTGAATGGTAGTAGGATTTGAAAAAAATATGGTAGGTTTTGAAAAGAAAGAGGTATAGAATAAAGTTAGGATTTGATTTGAAAGAAGGAGATTTGAAAAGAAAAGAAGAGATTTTGAAAAATAATATAGTATAAAATAAAAATTAGTGGGAAATAAAACCAATAATAATTTAATTGTTACCAGTATAATCTGAAACCCCGGACTCTGCGCCTGCAAATTTTAATTCTGTACCAACTGCGTCAGAATTATTTATCTGAAAATAAATCTCAAATAAACAGTCTATGAAGTGATAAACAGTATTTGGCGTTTATGTAAGAATAAATTCAACAGCGAACCAAAATACTGTATAAAAAATTCTAAAAATTGAGTATTCATAAAATCAGGATATTTATGAAATAAAAATCCAAGATTGTATAAAACTTCAAATTTTTAGACAGAAGTCTGTTGACTTCTCTTTGAAAAAAATACGCGGGCAAATTTTGGGGTATAACATATACCAAGTAGTATTCAATTGGAGGGTCTGTTCTTCAAGAACATCGACGATCATGGTAACATGCTGAAGAATGAAATTGTCCAAGCTTGGCGTCTTGTTCATAGCAAAGGGAGAAGATTGTTAGGAAAACATCTTTGCATCTCCCTGGATCCTTACCTTCAATGGGTACGCGTCAGAGCATTCAAGCTCAGGATGCCATATCAGCGTCAATAACCTATTCCCCTAAGGGAACCAATATTCCTTTTCTCCACCGATGTTGAAAAACTACAAGGGGCATTAAACAAGGTATGCCAAGAAAGGAATGCTTGGAGAAACAAGTATCGAATCGTCAACACGGAAAACGTTGAGATTTAGAACATCCTAAGAAAGAAGGATGAGTTACTTGAAGTGCTGGATCGACAAGTGACGCAATCGTCACTTTCTCATCATATCCCTCCTGCTTCCTGGATCATCGATCAACTCACGTCAGAGAATGCTCAACTCAAGAAACAAAAGAAAATGTTAGAACGTGGAGTCGGCTCTTCGTCAAAGTTTTAGAGTCCTTTCTCTCTGTTTCTCTGTATTTCCCTTTTCAAAGTGTGTAAAAAACGGCGTTTTCGCATAATTAATAAAAAGTTTGATGTTTCATAACGTGATTATGGTGTTTCCTTGAAAAACATTAACTTAATTGCACATCATGCATCGCTTTAGTCGTACGCACTGACACGAGAATTGTCGCGGATCTAATCGTCACTTTCCTTTCTCCAGAAAGAGAGAAGGAGAAGGAGGTGAACCAAGGCATTCAAACTGTCTCATTCATACAACACTCGTTCAAGTCGCAAGAAAAGGATGGAAGACTTAGAACAAGAGAATGGAGAGCTCAGAGAAGAGGTCACTACTTTCAAAGATGCTGTTGAAAGGCTCAATAATATGGTAGAAGCCCTAGTGGTTGCACAAAATCAACCAACGCCAGAAGAACCACAAAGGACTATGGTTTCCGAGATTGTTTCTACTCCTATTCCTCAGTATACCATGCCGCCCAACCGACCTTGGGGCATGCCGTATAACTTTATTCCAGACGGGTACATACCCCTAGTTTCTGAAGTTCCAAGAGCTACAACGGAGATGCATCCACCGGAGGGTTACAGACCTCTGGAAATTGAAGTTCCGAGAGCAACAGCAATGGGTTACGCACAACAAAATGCTGAAATTCCAAGATCTGCTGTCATGGCTTCTCCACAGTCGGTTATGCATACTTTTCCTCCACCGGGTGGACAAGTATATCATCACGCTCCCAGTGAGGACACTGGCGTGTATGAAAGATTGGACGAGTTCCAGGAACAGTTTCTGCAAATGCAGAAGGAACTCAAGACTCTCCGAGGACAAGATCTATTTGGAAAGAACGCTGCAGACCTCTGTCTGGTTCCAAATGTTAAGATTCCTCACAAATTTAAAGTACCAGAGTTCGAGAAGTACAAAGGAAATTCATGCCCACAAAGTCACCTCGTGATATACGCTCGAAGGATGTCAACTCAGACTGATAATCAACAATTGCTCATCCATTATTTTCAAGACAGCCTAACTGGTGCTGCACTCAAATGGTACATGAACTTGGACAGTTCAGAGATTCGTACTTTTCGAGACCTCGGAGAGGCCTTCATCAAACAATATAAGTACAATCTGGATATGGCTCCCGACAGAGATCAACTCCGGGCCATGACTCAAAAGGATAGAGAAAGCTTCAAGGAATACGCTCAGAGATGGCGTGAAGTTGCTGCTCAAATTTGTCCACCACTTGAAGAGGAAGAAATGACAAAAATCTATCTCAATACTTTGAGTCCATTTTACTACGGACGAATGGTTGCAAGTGCTCCCAGTGACTTTACCGAAATGGTAAACATGGGCCTACATTTAGAAGAAGCAGTTCGAGAAGGACGCTTAAACAAAGAACCAGAATCTTCTATTGGTCCAAGGAAGTATGGAAGTTCTTTCCAGAAGAAAAAGGATCAAGATGTTAGCAATGTCTTGCACAAAGCAAAGAAGAAGTTTCCACCTCAGGTTGCTACAATAACTCTGGTTGTTAACTCAGCTCCAGCTTATCAACCTCAGGTTTCTCAACAACCATTTCAACAAAGGTCACAGCAACCTCAGCAGCAGGTTCGACCTCCAAATTACAACAATCGGGTTTCAAGGTATCCTGCCTTTGACCCCGTACCAATGCCGTATGCGGAATTATTTCCAGCACTACTAGCAAAAGGACTCATTCATACAAGGAGTCCTCAAAATCCTGCGAACAGTTCTTCACCATGGTTCAAGGCTGACCAATTCTGTCCCTATCATCAGGGGGCACCAGGTCACAAAATTGGGAACTGTCTCCCTTTCAAGACCGACATTCAAAGATTATTGAAGAGCGGAATGCTATTCTTCAAAGATACTAATCCTAACGTCCAAGCGAATCCTTTGCCGCAACACAAAGAAGATTTAGTAAATCTGATAGATCAACACCCCAACGTCATTCAAATCTACGACATTCGTCAGATAGGGGAAAATCTCGTCAAAATGCACGCTAGACAAGCTAGATACGGCCATGTACCACCTCACAACTACTTCACATGTGAAATTTGTCCAAAGAATAATCAAGGATGTGTTGTAGTTCAAGCTGCATTACAAGAACAAATGGACTTAGGATGGATTCAACATATCCGAGTCAAAACTAAATATGACGTCAACATGGTTCAAGGATGTCCAGGAGAATACAAGATCTACAGAGTTGAAGATCTCGAAGGATCGGTAGTCATGTTCCATAAGACTTTAAATGGACTTGCCTACTTTGGAACAATTTTCCATCCTTACAATAGATGCAGAATCTATCGAAGAAATTCACGAGGATGTTTGCGTGTTCGCAACGACATTCAGAAACTGATGGATGACAATACCATTAAAGTTCTTGCCAACAGAGAAGATGACGAAGTTTTTACCGTGTCTCCTCAAATTAATCAAGTTGAACCAGTGCAAGTCAAGTATGACATCAAGAAGACAGCAATTGCTCCATTAGTCATCTACTTACCTGGTCCTGTACCGTATGAGTCCAGCAAGGCTATACCATACAAGTACCATGCTACATTCATTGAAAATGGTAAGGAAATACCATTATCGTCTGTTGTCAACATTGTTGATGTTAGTTGAGTCACCATATGTGGACGAGTCTTCAACAGAACAACAGAAAATGTGGAGAAACCTTCAGAAGAAGTACCACATAGGCAAGACAATCATTCGACCAATGTTGTTCAAGCGAAAGAAAATGACGAGATCTTGAAATTAATCCAGAGGAGTGAATACAACATTATAGACCAGCTGCTACATACTCTGTCTAGGATCTCTGTTCTCTCCCTGCTATTGAGTTCTGAAGCTCATAGGGAAGCTCTACAGAAAAGTTTTGGAATAAGCTTTCGTAGAACCTGGTGTCACAGTGGGGAAATTCAACAACATCGTTGCCAACATCACCGCAGGAACTAACCTGAGTTTTTGTGACGAAGATCTTCCAGAAGAAGGAGTGGACCATAATCTTCACCTTCACATCTCAGTTGGCTGCATGGGTGATGTTCTCACAGGAGTCCTAATAGACAATGGATCCTCTCTCAACGTCATGCCGAAATCAACATTGTCAAGATTATCCTTCAAAGATTACCCGCTAAGGGACAATCACGTCATCGTCAAAGCATTTGATGGATCAAGGAAGTCAGTTTTTGGAGAAGTAGATCTTCCCATAACTATTGGACCTCAGACCTTCAAAATCACTTTCCAAGTTATGGATATTCCGGAACAATACAGCTGTTTGCTAGGTCGCCCATGGATTCATGAGGCTGGGGCAATTACTTCAACACTTCATCAGAAACTGAAGTTCATAAGAAACGACAAATTGGTAACTGTATATGGAGAACGAGCTTTGATCGTCAGCAACCTGTCATTATTCTCCGACATAGAACCAAAAGAAGTCGCTGGAACTAAATTTCAAGCACTTTCCTTGGATAAGGAAAAAGGAAAGGAGAAAGCAGCGTCTATTTCTTCTTACAAAGATGCAATCCAAGTTATAAAGGATGGCACTACCAGTGGTTGGGGGCACATTGAGATTCCTACCAACAACAAGAACAGAAAAGGGGTTGGTTTCTTTCCAACATCATCAAAAGTAATTCCAGGGATTAAGGTAGTTCTCCCAATTCAAGAAACTTTCCATAGTGGAGGTTTTCTAACCTGTTCAACAAACAGTCAATACCATCGGTATGGAAAACACCGATAAAGAGGAATGGCTATCCTATCTTCACAAAGCAGGATACGTCTCCCTACCAGAGTCTAATTCACCTTGCTGTTATCAAACTAAAGGATCAGAAAGTAAGACTCAACCAAGCAATGATGAAGTTACTAAAAGCTTCACCACCAGAACTCATGGTTCTTCAGAAGAAGTTCCTCCTATCCCCGAAGAGACTTGGGATACATTAGGAGAACCAAGCGGAAAATTCGACTACATGGTGAAATACTCCACTCCTGAAAGTTCAAAAATCTCTTTCGAAGACATTGTTCCAACTGGATGGAACATTGACTACGAATACCTTACTCATCCAAAAGAGATATATAACCCTTGCTATTCATCATCATCGACTGGTGAAGTTATCATTGAGGACTATATCCCCAAGTCACCCACAGAGGCTACGGATTTAGAGTTCACATACCTAGTCAATGCCATCTTGGGAGAAGAGCAAGACCAAAATACAGAAGAGGATGATCTCGAAAGTGTCTCCGACAACGAGTCTCTCCATTCAAAAGATTGGAAGTTTCCTCAAAAGAAAGTCCGACATACTCCACTTGGAAATGGGTATGCTCACACCGCTCAGTCTGCTGAAGTAGAAGAAGATCGTTTGAGTGTTGCAAAGACAGTGGTTGGTAAATCAAGACCTACCACAGGCCAACTTAAGCCTAAGGTACCAGATTACATAGTGCACAATGGGGTTCGCCACTATTGAACGGCTATTGAAGTTTCAACTATTGTTTGCACTCCTAAGTAGGAACTTTCACCGTTATTTTGTCCTCTCACCATAGACCAGGATGAAGAGATGGTTCATAAGGCTTTGCATTTTACTATTTCTTAGGAAAATGTCCCTCTTTGCTTCGCCCAAAGCAATAGAGTTTTGTTTTATAGGGTCTTTGTTTCAAGAAATGACTGTCGATAAATAAAAATGTCATTTTGTTCCTTCGTTAGTTTTTCCCTTTTATTTTTTCAGAAATTGGTAATCCTAAAAAAAACACCCTTAAAAAACATCAAAATATTCCATTAACTGCATACACCGAGTCTTCCCTCGTTGTCTAAATAAAATTCATCACACATATGCAGATTAATCATAAAACACCCCGTTGAAACGTACGATCGTATGACTTCTCCAAGCTTTGGATTTCCTGTATTCGAGGCAGAGGAAGAAGAAGACAAGGAAATATCAAAGGAAATTTCTCGGTTACTCCAACAAAAGGAAGAGGCCATTCAGCCATACAATGAGCCTCTAGAGATCATTAACCTTGGTTCCGATGGAAACAGAAAAGAGGTTAAGATTGGAGCTTCGCTCAGTTCAGAGATCAGAGAGAGTTTGGTACAGCTGCTCGGAGAATTTTCAGATGTCTTCGCTTGGTCCTATCAGGATATGCCAGGGTTGGATACCAGTATAGTGGAGCATCACTTACCATTGAAACCCGAATGCCCTTCGGTCAAGAAAAAATTGAGAAGGACTCATCTGGAGATGGCCATGAAAATCAAAGAGGAAGTTCAAAAGCAAGTCAACGCTGGTTTCCTCGTCACTTCAAAATACCTTCAGTGGTTAGCTAACATTGTTCCCGTTCCTAAGAAAGACAGAAAAGTCCGCATGTGCGTCGACTATAGAGATTTGAACAAATCTAGCCCTAAGGATGACTTTCCTTTACCACATATTGACATGCTGGTTGACAGTACAGTAAAATCCAAAGTTTTCTCATTCATGGACGGATTTTTGGGATACAACCAAATCAATATGGCACCTGAAGACATGGAGAAAACAGCTTTCATCACCCCCTGGGGAACGTTCTGCTACCGCGTTATGCCTTTTGGACTAAAGAACGCAGGGGCAACTTATCAAAGAGCCTTGACTACACTTTTCCACGACATGATGCATAAGGAAGTGGAAGTCTATGTGGATGACATGATTGCCAAATCAAAAAATGAGGAAGATCATATATAGAATCTGGCAAAGTTATTTCAACGCTTACGGAAGTTTCAGCTTCGCCTGAATCCCAACAAGTGTACCTTTGGTGTCTACTCAGGAAAACTCCTTGGTTTCATCGTCAGCAAACGAGGAATTGAAGTGGATCCAGACAAAGTCAAGGCAATTCAAGAAATTCCTTCACCCAGAACCGAGAAACAAGTTAGAGGACTTCTTGGACGTCTGAATTACATCTCGAGATTCATATATCTTATGACTGCAACTTGTGCTCCAATTTTCAAACTTCTACGGAAAAATCAAAGTTGCGTCTGGACAGATGATTGTCAGAAAGCGTTCGACAGCATTAAGGAATATCTGCTCGAACCACATATCTTGTCTCCTCCAGTGGAAGGAAGACCTTTGATAATATACTTAACCGTCTTAGAAGATTCCATGGGATGTGTCCTTGGACAGCAAGACGAGACAAAGAGAAAAGAGCATGCCATCTACTACCTGAGCAAGAAATTCACTGACTGAGAATCCTGCTACTCCATGCTCGAGAAAACCTGTTGTGCTTTGGCCTTGGCTGCCAAGCGTCTTCGCCAGTACATGATTCGACATACTACTTGTTTGATCTCCCATATGGATACAATCAAGTACATCTTTGAGAAGCCTGCCTTAACCGGGAGAATTGCCCGTTGGCAGATGTTGTTATCAGAATATGACATTGAGTATCATGCTCAGAAAGCCGTGAAATGAAGTATCCTAGCTGAGCACCTGGCTCACCATCCACTCAATGGTCATGAATCAACTGGATTTCCGGATGAGGACGTCATGTACCTCAAGATGAAAGATTACGACGAGCCACTACCAGACGAAGGACCTGAGATAGGATCCCAATGAGGCTTGATCTTTGACGGGGCTGTCAACGCTTATGGACGAGGAATTGGGGCAATCATTGTTACACCTTGAGGTACCCATATTCCATTTACCGCCAGATTAACTTTCAAGTGCACAAACAATGAGGCCGAATATGAAGCTTGCATCATGGGTCTCAAAGAAGTCGTGGATCTAAGAATCAAACACTTGGATTTATACGGAGGTTCTGCTTTGGTCATCAATCAAATCAAAGGAGAATGGGAAACACGCCAACTTGGGCTAATCCCTTACAAAGACTACGCGAGAAGATTATTACCATTCTTCGACAGGGTAGATTTTCATCACATCCCTCGTGAAGAAAATAACTTGGCTGATGCATTAGCCACACTCTCTTCCATGATTAGGATAAATCATTGGAATGACATTCCTAGGATCGATGTCATGCGCCTGGATATGCCCGCTCATGTTTTCACAGTAGAATCAGTCATCGACAACAAACCGTGGTATCACGACATCAAAAGCTTTCTGCAAAGGCAAGAGTACCCTCTTGGGACATCAAAGAAAGATAGAAAGACTTTGAGAAAGTTAGCTGGCAGATTCTTCCTGAATGAAGATGTTCTGTACACGAGAAATTTCGACATGGTCCTGCTCAGATGCGTTGACAGAAAAGAAGCAGAAATACTCATGAGAGAAATACATGAAGGTTCATTTGGTACTCACACCAATGGACACACCATGACAAGGAAAATACTGAGAGCAGGATATTATTGGCTGACAATGGAGTCATACTGCTACCATTATGCAAAGAGGTGTCACAAATGTCAAATCTACGTCGATAGAATTCATGTCCCACCATCTCTTCTCAACATACTTTCTTCCCCTTGGCCTTTTTCCATGTGGGGAATCGACATGATTGGAATGATCGAGCCAAAAGCGTCCAACGGACATTGCTTCATCTTGGTAGCCATAGACTATTTCACCAAATGGGTCGAAGTAGCTTCATACGCAAACGTTACAAGACAAGTTGTCGTCAGCTTTATCAAGAATCACATCATATGTCGCTACGGCATTCCTAGCAGGATAATCACTGACAACGGGTCAAATTTGAATAACAAAATGATGAAGGAACTTTGTGAAGAATTCAAGATTGAACATCACAACTCATCTCCTTACAGACCAAAGATGAATGGAGCTGTAGAAGCAGCTAACAAAAACGTCAAGAAGATCATTCAGAAAATGGTCATCACTTACAAAGATTGGCATGAAATGCTCCCGTTTGCTCTTCATGGTTACCGTACATCTGTACATACTTCGATTGGAGCAACTCCTTTCTCTCTTGTATATGGCATGGAGGCAGTCCTACCCATAGAGGTCGAGATCCCATCAATGAGAGTCTTGATGGAGGAAAAATTAACAGAAGCCGAGTGGTGTCAAAGCAGATTCGATGAATTGAACTTAATCGGAGAAAAGCACATGACATCTTTATGCCACGGTCAGCTATATCAACAAAGAATGAAGAAAGCTTTCGACAAAAAGGTTCGACCTCGCACAATCAAAGAAGGCGACCTTGTATTCAAAAAGATTCAATCTTTTCTCACAGATTCGAGAGGAAAATGGACTCCCAATTATGACGGCCCATACGTGGTCAAGAGAGCTTTCTTAGGAGGAGCCTTAATACTCACGACTATGGATGGAGAAGAATTCACCCGTCCTGTGAACGTCGGCGCAGTCAAGAAATACTTCGCCTAAATAATTAAAAAAAAATCAGCTCGCTAAGTTGAAAACTCGCAAAGAGCGGCTTAGGCAAAAAAGAGCGTCTCGGTGGATCAAAAACCCGAAAGGGCGATTCAGACAAAAGTTAGAGACATAAAAAAATAAATAATCATTCCCGGTAGACTTAAAACCCGATAGGGGTAGTCTACGCAAAAGTTAGGGATATATGGCAAGTAACTGTGTTCAGGACAAACTTGATCATTCGAAAATCCATAGCGGATTATTCATCATTAGTAGGTCATCTTCTACGAAGCTCGAATACAGCGCAATTCAGAGTGGAAGGGAAAGATAACGGTTGTCACGTTTCATCGTAGCCCTTTTCTAAAAAAATTACCAATTTCCAACTTTGTAAATACTCTGTGGAATCAGGCATTTGGCTGATTACCATTCCATAAATAATAATTCGAGCCCTGTGCCTTTTCTTTGCAATCGAGTCTTATTCAGTTTCTTAAAATGCATTTTTAAGTTTAACAGTCTTTTTCTTGAAACAAAATGTTTTCATAAAATAAAATGAATTTACTTACAAAATAAAGGTGAAATTTCTTTCTAAGGTTTACAAACAATAGGAAGAATGCAAACAGTTGCTCCGAAAATGGTTGAGACTCCGGGAACTAATTTCCCCATGAGGTCGCTTTGCGAACATCTCCCGATGACGGATCTTCAATTCAAATCATATCACTCACTTCAAACAGCGGGCAACCAGTAACCAGTTATCCCCAATGGAGTGCAAACTACATTTTCAAGAAGAAGACATCTTCTGATCAACAAAAATCCAAGTCAAAGGATTTCACATCCGCGACAATTCTATTCACATTCACTTTACATTTTATAATCATCATAATATTCATGCATCATATCATATGTCTGCATAGTTAAGGTTATTTAGCTAGGTTTTCGTCTTGCAATTACCCGAGACACGTGGACCTCAACTCGAGTTTCCCCGGCAAGTCAACAAAGTGCATTCCTCTGCACGAAGACGGTTTGTATACTAGGAAAATCCCCAGCAACTCAGCAAATGGTAATCTCCCTCGAAGAGATAGTTTGGTCACTCCCAAGCAAGGTCGACAATAGTTATCTTCCTCAGGAAGATAGTTTGTTTACTTTTGGAACTCCCCAACTGAGATTCTCCTGCGGAGCGACACTCGGCAATCCTCTTCAAATAAGATAGTTTGTTTCGCATTTGAATTCCTCACAGAGTCGGCGAGCGGTGTTCTTCTCCAAGTAGTTCAGATTCCCCGGCATAATTGACGAGTGGTAGTTTTTCCTCCTGGAAAACAGTTCGATAATTCCCCAGCAGGGTCAATAGATGGCACTCTTCGTCAAAGAAAATAATTTGGATTCTCCAGCTGATCGACAAATGGTAGTCTTCCTCCGGAAGATAGTTTGTTCGCCTCCAGAAGCTCCCCAGCGGATCAACAAATGATAGTCTTCCTTCAGAAGACAGTTTGTTCACTTCCAAGGCTTTATCAGTATAAGTCGATGAATGGTAGTTTTCTTCCTGAAGACGGTTCGTCCACTTTCAAGCAAAGTCATTAGCCCCTCAAAAGGACGCATGATCATATGATGTTCCTTCAAAGACGTCAAGTTGAAAGGAAATCATGGTGAAGTTTCTTAATTACCATCAAATGGTGATTCTCACCTCCAAGTGCTGGTGAGGAGTTTGATGAGGAAACAAACCCTTGGAGACTTTCTCTTCATCAGAGATATCTTCCAAAAGATGATGAAGTTCCTTAATTACCATCAAATGGTGATTCTCACCTTCAAGTGCTGGTGAGGAGTTTTATGAGAAAACAAACCCTTGGAGATTTTCTCTTCATCAAAGATATCTTCCAAAAGATGATGAAGTTTCTTAATTACCATCAAATGGTGATTCTCACCTCCAAGTGCTGTTGAGGAGTTTGATGAGGAAACAAACCTTTGGAGATTCTCTCTTTATCTGAGATATTGTCCAAAAATCACAATTGAGACCAGTTTCGCGATTTAGACATCCGAAACGAGGGAAAGTTGTTTACCTTTTTCTAAGTAGTAAACACTTAGTTAAAGAAGATGGATCGCGCATTTTGCATTGCTGACCATTCACCAGAATTCGCATAACACATTTCTACCGGAGTTTGTCTCCCTACCCCCGCCAAGTGCGACAACGGGATCAAGTCATGCACAAGGATGTTATTATCGCTGCGACATCTCAAGGACGCCCAAAATTCGGGCATTCTTTAGTATTTAAGTCTCTTTCACGCAGGAGAGATCAAGATGTCAATCTTTCACCCTCCGGATGAAAGAAACTTAAATAGGGGCATCTGTCATACCCTAATTTTGACCCCCCTGAGATGTCATGCCTTCAGGCTTTTCATCAGATTCAAAGCAGATACTCAGAACAGTCACTTGTTCATCTAGTACTTAATCGAGGATGTTCAGGAACAAAAGAGCTCAGGAAAAGGATCAATCAATAAAAATATTAGTCTCCAATATAATCATAGGACTCAAAAAGCTTCATTCTATTCACCTATGATTGATTAGACACCAATCATCTGGGCTCAGGTTTGCTTAATTCACCAATCTAGGGTTTTGAGCCCATCAGGGACTATAATCAGGGACCACATTTGGGATACCCTAAAAAGCTCTAGGACATCTATCAAATGGTTCAAATATCTTCAAATGGTTCATATGACAATATCCATTGGGCATTTCACTTCAATTCAAGATCCACAATCATCAATTTCATCTGGTCGACAATTAGGGTTTCTGACCTAATTCACCTGGACAGTTGACTTTTAATCTGGACATGGATCCAAAACTCAAAACATGGCTCAAGAACTTCTATTACCTCAATATAATCCATTCACACCACTCACTTGAGGAGGAGAACTTGATTCATCACAAAAGTCCAAAATTTCACTTCATCTGGAAAAAGTCAACTATACAAGATCACCTTTGACTTTTAGGAATTTTGGTCAAACCATGTCTTTTAAGGACCAATATCATCAGCATATGATTATTGAAGTCATTTTACCAAAGAAAATCAAGAAAATTCATTAAGGATCAAAAAGTCAACAAAAGTCAGGAATTAGGGTTTTTAAGGACATTTTGGGAACTCAAAATTTCACCTACACAACTCAAAAAACTTCCAACATGAAAGTTGTAGATCTTGCAAAATAAAACAACTTAAAATGCAACTTTTTTCAAGAAATCAATCATTTAAGAGATTTGGGATTTGGAAGTTATAGTCCTTAAAAACTTAGAACTTTTTCTAAGTGTTCTTGACCTAGTTTTCTTCCAAATTTGGGCCCATTTTTCACAATTTTCCCAAATGATTCTGAAGAAACCCCAAACTAATGAATTGAAGTAGATGTTTAGGGCTTTCGAAATTATGCTCATCCTTCTCCAAATTCATTTTGAGCTAGGAGTTATGCTTGTTCAAAGTTGGCCTCATGGAGTAAAATTATAGGTCATGTACAATTTGAAACTTTACAATTTTGTGCAAATGGCTTCACTAAATGATGTTACACGACCCATAATACATCTGCAAGCACACCGTACATCCATTTTCACCATGGAATAAGGATTGAAGAAGATTCCCAAAAACAAGAACATGTGATTATGTAATCATTACTTTTGAGAATTTATGATAAGCAATGATTCATCAATTGGAATCTTCTCCTAAGCCAATAGAAAGCCTCTACACATCAGAAATGTTCCCCAAGATCAGATGGAATCAATGGATAGGGAGCTAGCTCGGTTTGGCCATCATTGCATTTTGGAGATTCTTTGAATTTCTTCATGGCCAAGAAACCAAAACTCTCTCATTAAGCAAGCTCACTCTCTCAATCTGTACAGAAATCTTTGCCTATAAATATAAGTGCTCTCCTTCATATTAATCACACCAAAGCAACCATAATCCTTGCTTTCTCCTTCTTCCTTTCATACTTAGCATTTTCAAAGGTTCTTTGGAAAGAAGACTCGGGTTCTTCAAACCAGAGCTCTTCCTTTGAAACTAAGTGTTCTAATCTTTCAAGGAGGTCCATTAGAGGTGATCCAAACATCTGGAACACTTCTGTAAGCGAAGTCAGTTGGAGCGAAGTCAGTTGGAGGTCTGTAGCACGATTCAAGAGGAGTTAAGCAAGTCCAAGCATCCAAACACGTTCCTTAGGGTGTGGTGAAGCTATCCAGATGGTCGCAGCTCATCTGTAACTGCAGATTCACCAACCTCCATGTTCACTTGAAGCTCAATTTGAAGGAATCGGGTTGGATGATTCTGAGGTGTTCAAGTCATAATAAGCATTCAGTTAGCACCACTGAGTCCCCAGGAAGCTTTTAGGATCACTCACACAAGCCCAGGTGTTCCCCATCATCCTCACGACCTTCACTTTCAGAGGTATTTTTCCAAACTCCAACACTCTAATTTAAGTACTCTTTACAATATATCTCGATACCAGTTTGTTCATCATCATCAGAGGATTAAAAACCCTCTATCATCATTCATTTATTCATCCTGTTCATCATTTAATTTTAAAATTAGGGTTCATATGTTCTTCGTGTTTTCTGAAAAATTAGATAGTTATAGTCAGTATAAATAAATATTAGTTGCATATCTGGGTTCGTGAGGAAATTTAGAGCAAAATTCATGTTTACATCATCACGTTTGGTTGAGAAATGAGCAAGTTTAGAAATTCAAAAAATGGAAAGCTTGAGGTTGAAGATGAAGATGGTGGGTGGCGCCATTTTTGAATTCTCAGGGGAATGTTTAAAATATAATTAACTGAAAGCGTGTTTTAATAGAATACATCGTTTAGCTCACTTGGTCACATGCGCTTCCACTCTCTCTTGCCACAAGGTCTAGGGTTCGATCCCCCCCTCAGACCTTTTGTTTTTATTTTTCATTTTAACACGCGTGTTTCACATATAACCAAATGAAGTCACACTGAGCGTGTAGCTCAGTTGGCTTTGTTTTGTGTGGTAACCATGAAAGCGTGGGTTCAAGCCTTGGTGGAGACAAATCCTTATTTTTTATCACTTTTCTCACTTATTTTCTTCACAACTTCAACCAATTAATTCACCCTTCAAATTAAATTATTTTTGCTTGATTTTTCACAGACTTGTTATTTGATATACCTATTTTACAAATAATCAAAAAATTACAAAAATACTATTTATTTGATGTATTTTTATTAGGTTTAAAATGGTGTATTTTAAAGTATTTTAAAATACTTTTAATACATGTTTCCTTGAATTTTCAAAACCTAATCTCTCATAAATAATTTAGTGATAAAACCCTAATCATTTAGGTCTTAATTAGGTATAGATTTTGTCTTTACCCTGATTAAGTTGACTTTTGTCAATTTTCAAAATTGTTTCCTAACTTCAAATAAACAGACGATCAAGGTTTTTAAACAACGAAACTTTGTATCATTTCAAATCTTTCAATGATTTTTCATAAACAGTAAATAAATATTTGGGCCTCTATTAGAGTGTAAGTCCCAACCCCCTTTTTATTTTATTTTTAACTTTTAAAATACAGTCATTCAACTGTTTTCACAGCAGTATTTCAAAATCATTTTCAACTGTTTTCATAAATAGTAAATAAAATCTTTGGGCCTCTAATAGAGTGTAAGTCCCAACACCTTTTTCTTTTATTAGTTTGTTTTCAAAAACTGTATTTACAAAATCTTCTTTCTGTTTTCAAAACATTCTTCTGGTATTTGAAGGGCATTATTCCCGGTGAAACTCTTCAGATACCTATGTGACCTATGTCCATCCTCACTTCTTCTGTTTTTAAAAACCTTTAACTATTTATAATAAATATTCAACTGTTATCAATAAACAATCAACTGCTGGTGAGGCTTTGTACATACATCTTCAAAGGCCTCCACTCCATCCAGGTTAGGCTTTATAAGCTTTCAATTTACAGTCTTTATTTAAATTACTGTCAAATATAAACTGTTTATATATTAGAACTACGTCTGAGTGTAAACCTTAGGACAGTTAAACTATATATATATATATATATATATATATATATATATATATTATAGGAATATGGCCTAGGATTGAGAATGTCTTCCCTTTGAAGGCTCTTTCCTAATTAGAGATCTTTAGTTCAAACCCTCAAGATGAATTATTCCCGGTGAAACATCTTGAAAAGCCTTAGAACCCAAAAATAGGACACATCCACCCAAGAGGAAATATTCCCGGTGAAACCTCTTACCCATTTGCTTAGAGCCAAAATAATTTTAAAAACCACATAGCTTTCTCTTGTGCAATAACAAGCACCCTCGATGACCCTCGATTAGCCTCCTCTTGGGCTTTGTACAAGGACCCACGGGCTTCTTAAAAGCATTCCCAACTTACTCTTGAGCTTGTATACAAGGACCCATCAGGTTTCTTATAAACATAGGAACAGGTCTTTAGTCACCTTTCACCCTACCCTGGTGAGTTTCTTCTATTCCTTAAACCATACTTTTAAACAAGCCAAGATTGCCTCAATCTCAGTATTGAGCACACCTTTTGGAATGAGAGACATGGACCGTCTGAGTGTAGCATCGCATGACAACAAGCTCAAATTGGTACTCGAACTTGTTTCTGCGCTACATCCTAAAAAGGCTTAGATTGGTTAAAAGGGTTCTAGGCCATTAAACTTCTACGGACACTCACTATTAAAAGTTATAGAGTTATTAATGTCGCACCCCAATTTTTGCCCTATGCATTTGGTTTATTTGGTTGTGTCACATTCATCATTCAATCATCGCATCTTTACATATTTTTATCCAAGTTACCATCGTTTTGGAGTTTTATTTAAAACTCTATAAAAAAAGAATATCAAAAGATGTGTATTTTATTTTTGAGTTTAATTTTATTTATAAAAATTTTAGTTTTAGATAATTTAATTTATTTATTTTTTATTTAGGATTAGTATTTTTCTTTTTTTACCTTTTTAGTTTAAATTCATTTTTAGTTTATTGTTAATATAAAAAAAAAGGTATAGTTTAGGCCCAATTTGTAAAGAGCCCATTTCATTTTTTTCTATTAACTTTAGTAAGGGTCAAACAAAAATTTAAGTACAAAACAAAAAAAGGGTTCATCTTTTCTCTATCCCACGCTTTATCCCATATCACTATCCATGTCTGCTATCTCTTGCTGCCACCCTGCAACATCACTCCAAAAAACTACACCCTGTTTGTCTTCTGCATACATGGTCCATCTGCCAAATACAACAATCCAAAAATTGCACAAAAATGACAATAACCAAATCCTGCATCGAAAAAGCCATTTGAATCAGTCAATCAAAATGTTCAAAAAAAACTCACCATTTTCCCCCCATTTCTCACCATTCATCCATCTATAAAACAAGCTTGCAACAGCAAGGAGGAGGGAGGAAAAGAAAACTCTGCCAAAGTTCATCGAACAAACCATCAAAACCTCCACACTCACCCTTCATCCAAATCCATAGCTACACAACCCTTCACCCTACCGAAACCTCCAAGAATCATCCCCATAAAACTTTCAAAATTCCTTAGCCATTACCTGCAATAAACTGAAGCACCATACTCTTCACACCAACTTCAAAATCACACATAAAATCTAGCCTCACCTTCACTAACTCAGACCTGCAAAACGTCAAAGCGACACAAAATCAGTGCTGCAATGACTACAACAACCTGAAGCAAACCGAAACGCGAAAGAAGAACGGAACAGATACGAAGGAGAAAAGCGAGTTGAGGAAGCCAACGTTTCCAGACGCAACACACCGTATCACCATCAGTATCAATCCGCAAATCTTAGTACCACCGCTTCGTCGAACCAATGTGCGTCGCATCTCAACAACCGACGCATCGATCATCATCTTCATAACGAACAGACAACCTCACCACGGCTTGCATCGGAGAAGAACTCACGCTGTCAGTGGTAACTATGCATTGCTTTTTATGATTCGTATTTGAATTTGTTGTAAGTTTTGTATGTGTTTGACTCTATACCATGAACCATTTGATTTGCTTTGAGATAATAAGAACGTGAGAGTTGAGATCGAGAAAGGCAGAGAGCGATTCGTTTATTATTGTTGTGTTCATGTGAGAAGCAGAGATGAGGCTGAGAGAGATAGGAGGCGGGTTAGTAATCAATGCTTCTAGGTTTATTTTTTTCCTTTTGTTTCCGTTTTGGGCTTAGTATTATGGCCCGATCCAGATTCCTTACAGAGCACCACCGTATGGTCCGTATACCCCCCCCCCCCCCAGATTGGTGCTTCGTAGTTGTTGTTGGGCCAATCCTTGCCAAAGCCCGGTATTTTACTCATGTTGCATACACCTAGTTTGCAGCGCACCCCCATGGTTGGCAGTTAGTTTATTTTGGGCTTTTCTTTCATTAGCCCAACAGATTTTCTCTTGACACTCCATTTTACTTTTTGCTTTTACTAATTTTTAATCTAATTGCTTGATTGTTTGGTTTATTTTAATTGTTGATGAGAAATATAAAAACACAAAAAATATGTTATAATTAGAATTTTATTTCCCCTTTTCTTATTAAAAATATCAAAAAACATTAGATTAATCTTCAATTCAAAAATGAATAAACCTTGGTCTAACGCCAAGTCGATACAAATAAACTTCTCGATCCAACGTTGAGTTTCTTCCTTACAAAATTCTTTTCCTTAAACCAAACCGAAAGATCGAGTGACAAGGGGTGAACACCTCTCGAATACCTTGATTCTTTTGAATTAAAATACATTAATCAAATCAAGAGATTAAGTGACAAGGGGTGAACACCTCTTGAATACCTTGATCTTTTGAATCAAAATATTTTAATCAAACGAAGAGATTAAGGGACACGAAGTGAACACCTCTTGAATACCTTTATTCTTATGGATTAACACCTTTTTTTAAAACCTTTCATTAATCAAATCATAGTGATCCAGTGACAAGGGGTGAACACCTCTTGAATACCTTGATCTTTTGAATTAAAATACATTAATCAAATCATGAGATTAAGTGACAAGGGGTGAACAACTCTTGAATACCTTGATCTTTTGAATCAAAACACTTTAATCAAACCAAGAGGTTAAGTGACAAGGGGTGAACACCTCTTGAATACCTTGATCGTTTGAACTAAAACACTTTAATCAAACCAAGAGGTTAAGTGACAAGGGGTGAACACCTCTTGAATACCTTGATCTTTTGAACCAAAACAAATTTATTAACAAGGACAACAAGTGACAATGGGGCTCGCTCCTGTTGAATACCTTGGGTAAAGACGCGCTAGGTGCACACCTATGCTCAATCCTTTGCTAAACGTCCCTTTAAAAAAAACAATCTCAATTTCAATCAAACTTTTTTGCCTTATGGCTTTTAAAATTCTTTTCATAAACGAGATACTTAATCAATTTTCAATACGAACATACTTCCACATGTGAAGATCGAATATATTCCACTTGAATGCGATGATGGAAAAAATCTCGTCTCACTCTTGATTTAGTCATCCATTCTTGTAGTGATCTTATATCCATATGCGCGTAGTATTTCCATTTGAAAGCGATCGAGTACCTCTCGCTAAAATCAACCAACAAACTTTTCGTGGTTCTTCGCCCGAACTACGATTGCTCTGACTTTCCCATTGCACTGGGGAATACGTAGGCACAAGATACAAACATCTTGGCGAGCATAATAATAAAAAATCATTTCTTTTTCCTCATAATAATAAATATCCTAAAAAATCTTTTCTTTTACCTTTTCTCGATAAATAAGCAAAAGAACACAAACATTACGCTAACACTCAAACACGGAACTAACTAAATGGGTCCCTTCGAGTACGATGGAGGTGAGGGGTGCTAACACCATCCCCTTGCTTAACCGACTCCCGAACCCTAATTTGGTTTCCATGACCATCTTATCCTTTTCTTTTTTATTCGTGGGTTTTATCGATATTTTCCCTTTCCTTTTGGAATAAATAAAGTTCGGTGGCGACTCTGTTTATATTTCGAGCGCGCGATTACGCGTCGAGTATATTTTTTACCGCTACAGAAAATGGCAACTCTGTTGGGGATTATCCTAAGAGGGTCAACCCTAGTTTAGTTTGTTTTGTATTTGAGTGTTTGCTTTTGTTTGTTTATTCTTGTGTTTTTTATGCTTATGTTCTTTATATTTATTCTTGTATTATTTGTGTTTTTTTACTCCTGTTTTACCGCTTTAATTTCTGTATATACTCATTTGTACTTATGGGAATGATACTTGAGTGAAGCTCTCGACCCGAGCTTTTGAAAAACAAGAGAAAAACATAAGTTAGGAGGTGGTTGTGTAGTGCTAGTCCCCAAGGTGAACACCTTGAATGGCTAATACGAAAACCCCACTTGCAGGAGACTTATTCATGAAATTTATCATAAGATGGTTCGCCCGTCGCATGACAGAAATCTGATTTGGTCGTTAACTCCAAGGACCTTTAGAACCCGTTCCATATGTAGAGGTTATGTATTGATCCACAAGGTGCACTCCTTGTATGATTGGTACGATAACCTCACCTAGAGGATGCATATTCATGAAATTTGTCATAAGATGGTTCACCTGTCGCATGATGAAATTCTGATCATGCTTGGATGCCTCTAGGAACCTTTATATCCAAAAACTCTAGAGCTAACCTTGTGAGGGGATATTTGGGTAAAGAACTTAGAACTGTCCTAACTTAAGGAGCCTTCCTCAATAGGTTATTCTGTTACCATGCCTTGCATCCAATATTGCATGACATTACATATCATTTGCATCATGCATACGTCCATGCTGTCCTTATACCTCATTCCAACTATCTCTTTCATTCAGTCATCTGTTAACTGTCAAACTGGTTCCTCCACACGAGTATGAGACTAGAGCCAACGTCAGACGAAGAATGGCAGATCAAGAACAACACAATGCTGAAGTTAGAATGGAGATTGAATATTTGAAGTCAGGAATGACAAGCTCACTGAGATGTTGCAAGTTCTGATTGCTAGAGGAGAACCACCTCAAAAGACTGTTATTCAAGAGGTCGCCGACGATGTTGAAGACCCCCTTCCCGTTCAAAGCCCAGCCACTACTTGGCCTGAGTTAGGTTTACCTCCGGATTATTCTCCTCCTCACGCCACTGCTGCTATGGTTGGTCAAACTTCACAACCAATGTTCCAAGCTCCAATCATGACTGAGTCTCAGCCAATTGTGCACGTTGTTGCCCAAACCACTTATGAAAATCCTCTCTTTGAGTACCATGTTGGAGATCATCAAAGTGAAAGTAAAAGAGAAGCTGGTGACATTGATGAAGTCAAAGAACAATATCAAATCCTGGAGAAAAGACTAAGAGCCATGGAAGGCGCTGGTTATTTTGGGGTTGCTGCTGAGAACATGTGCTTAGTTTCTAACCTGGTCATACCTGCCAAGTTCAAAACTCCTGAGTTTGAAAATTACAAAGGGTACACTTGTCCAAGAAGTCATTTGACCATGTACTACCGCAAGATGGCTGCTATACCAAGAACGACAAATTGCTGATTCACTATTTTCAAGATAGTCTGACTGGCGCTTCCTTGAAATGGTATATGGGACTTGAGAAGAGTCGTATTCATTGTTTCCAAGATCTGACTGATGCTTTCACGAAGCAATACAAGTACAATCTGGACATGGCACCTGATCGCCGACAACTACAAAACATGTCTCAAAAAAAAAAGAATCCTTCAAATAGTATGCTCAACGCTGGAGAGAACTAGCTTCTCAAGTGGAACCTCTTTTGGCTGAAAAGGAATTGATTGGAATGTTCATGGATACTCTCTCACCTTTCTATTGGGAGAAGATGACTGGAAGCGTGTCCTCCAACTTCACAGATTTGGTGACTATTGGTCAAAGGCTAGAGGAGGGAATCAAGAATGGCAAGGTTACCAATGCTACTGAATCCTCTAATGGGGCAAGAAAGTTCTATGGAAACTTCCATAAGAAAAAGGAAGGAGAAACAAATGCTGTGATTGATGAAGGCAGGAGGCCTCGTCAAAGGGCTAATAACTATGATCAACCAATTGTAGTTACAGTTTCTCCTGCGACCAAGGCTCCACAAGTTCAAGCTCCTCAACCTCAAGTTGCTAATCAAAATCAGAACCGTGCTGACACCCGCTTTGATCCTATTCTTATGCCATACACTGAATTGTATCTTGCGTTGGTTCATAAAGGGTTGATTACGACTAGGGATCCACCTCCGCTTCGAGATCCTCCTCCAAAAGGATTCCGATCTGACCTTCATTGTGAGTTTCATCAAGGTGGTATAGGCCATGACTTGGAAGGTTGCTATGCACTGAAGACTAGAGTGCAAGAGTTGATTAAAGCAAATATGATATATTTCAAGGATATCAATCCCAATGTTGTCAACAATCCCTTGCCAAAACAGAGTGGCTGAAGATAAAGCAATCCAAGTTACTTCCCTAAAGCCAAGTGTTTCAGACAGGATAGCTCCTCCTCGTCACTGATTAGTCACTAGGCCTTGTTTCTTTCTGTTTGCAATTTCCTCGTTTTGTTTCGTGTAATGCATTTAAACTTTTTTTGTTCCTGAGTGTTTAATTTTAATGAAATGAGCATTACATATTTGAATCAATCCATTTACGTTCATCTTTATGCTTTATCTTTTTCAAAAAAATATATATGTCTCATGTTCGCGTTCTTCTATCAAACTTGTGTTTTATGCAAAGATTGGAGGGAGGATGATGAAAACAAAATACCCAAGTTGTTGAATTGTATGCTTTCAAATAAAACTTTATTGATGATGTACAGGCATTGTTTCAATTCCTAAACACTGGAGAAATAAGGAAGTTAATCCCTCGTCAACCCCTTTGAGCCTAGAAGTTGGTGTTTCCTTCTGTATGAAAATAACCCGCAATTTTAACCTAGGGCAGGGTAGTTCTCAGTTAATTTGTTTATGCATTCAATTTCAAAAAAATAATTAAGTACACCTTCCAACAAGGATTTCAATCAAAAGTGACCAAGATGGCTATCATTAATCATTATCAAGGCAGTCACTATCTTTCCCATATCAAAAAAATTCAAAAGAAAAAAGCCCGCTAAGTCAAACCCTGCGAAGGAGACTTAGGCAAAATTGGGGCATCCCGCTGGCTGTAATCTCAAATGGAACAGTTCAGGCAAAAGTTAGGGATAATAGAAATAAAAAAGAGAAGTCAATAAATTCCTGGAACAACAATAAAACGTTGTGACAATCAAAACGAAGGGGTGACTGCAGTCTCAAAGATTCCCTTGGTCTTTAAACTATCATTATTATCATAGGTGCAATTCCAAAGCCTCTTGGAGCCTGAATGCGTAATTTGAATTAACTGAGTGTAGGATTGGAGATCATCACAAAGAATGGGGTGGGTACAAATAAACTTTGAGCCTATATCCTTTGTTTCTGAAACCGTGAACCAAGCTACGTTACAACCATCAAAAGACCTAATTGAAGCAAGGTTTATTTTGAAAGCATACTACAACAAGGTTGCGTTAACCTGACTCCAAAAGATTTTTGCAATTTGTTTGTTTTACCATACCTTTTGCTTTATCCATCACTTTGAACGTCTAGACCATCGTGTTTGGACCTTTTGATTACTTTGCTTTTACATCTTTCCAATAAATGACTTTGATTTTAAAATATGCTTTGAGCATCGCATTAAAATTACCAATTTTGAATGAAAATTTTATTTGCATGTAAGTACTCATCTTTAAGGAATTTCAAACAGTCGAGGAACTTGATCTGTGATCCTATCAGGGGCACATTACTTCAAGATCCCGTTATTCAAAAGTTATATTGGAGGCAAGTGTTACCAACATTCAAGAACTGAAGCAACAATCAAATTACACTCAGTCAATCAAGGACAGTTTCCTTCACTGATCCCTAAGCATATTATCAGTCCTTCTCAAAAGGATCATCGGTGTGACAAAACCATGTTGGCAATGTTCTTGTGTTGAGGAATCAGAGTTCCAATCTTCTCTCATAAAAGAGCCTACCCCAATTGTCATAACCAAATGCATTACATTAATCATTCACATATCATGCATAAAAACATTCAAAATCATGCATCTAAACAAAATTCATACTCATTTACATTTTACCTTGAGATCTAAGTCCAACTCACTTGGCACCTACCAAAGCAGATGTATATCCGTCTGACCACCTTTCTGTCCAATGCTATTCTATGGACGTTTTGCTTCTTTCTTCCATCCAAAGCCAGTCATCAGATGTCATAGCCTTTCATTGCCATCCAAAGCCAATCATCGGATGTCATAACCTTTCATTGTCATCCAAAGATAGTTATCGGATGTCATAACCTTTCATTGCCATCCAAAGCCAGTCATCGGATGTCATAATCTTGCATTGCCATCCAAAGCCAGTTATCGGATGTCATAAACTTTCATTGCCATCCAAAGCCAGTCATCGGATGTCATAATCTTTCGTTGCCATCCAAAGCCAGTCATCGGATGTCATAATCTTTCGTTGTCATCTAAAGCAAGTCATCGGATGTTGTAATCTTTCGTTGCCATCCAAAGTCAGTCATCGGATGTCATAATCTTTCGTTGCCATCCAAAGCCAGTCATCGGATGTCATAATCTTTCGTTCCCATCCAAAGCCAATCATCGGATGTCATAATCTTTCATTGTCATCCAAAGCCAGTCATCGGATGTCATAATCTTTCGTTGCCATCCAAAGCCAGTCATCGGATGGCATAATCTTTCGTTGCCATCCAAAGCCAGTCATCGGATGTCATAATCTTTCGTTGCCATCCAAAGCCAGTCATCGGATGTCATAATCTTTCGTTGCCATCCAAAGCCAGCCATCAGATGTCATAATCTTTCATTGCCATCCAAAGCTAGTCATCGAATGTCATGTCTTTTTGTTGTCGTGCAAAAGCGAGTAATTGGATGTCACAATCCCCAGTAAAGTGTTTTCACCTCATTCAATGCCACTCTCGAATTTATCTGATTATTGATATCGCCTAAAAAGCGATCATACTTCCTTTACTATCCAACATAGAAGCCTTGCCAATCGAAAACTTAGAAGTCAAACCCCAAATTCCTCCTTTTTGAGTCATGTTCGCCTTTACACCTGATATCTTCAAATGAAGGAGTTCTTCTATCTTATCAATCTTAGGAGCTTTCTCTAGACCACTGAAAAGGATCTCGTCTGTAATTGGCAAACCAACCCTATACGAATACTCCTCCAAAATGGGCATAAGCTGATAATCTGGAAAGGTGAAGCAATGACAAACCGGGTCATAAAACTGCACAAGAGTCTCAAGAATCCCCTTCTCCACTTTGGTCTTCAAGATATAGATCAGTGTTCCTTAACGGTTTCCGAAGTTGTCAGGATTTGGAACCAAAGTCGCTAGCTCTTTCAACTCTTTCACACTTGGATTCTTGAAGGTGTACTTCTTGATGCTTCTCTTTTGATCCATGGTACCTGTGATGTTTACAAAAAAAGCCTCTAAGTTCCTTGAAAACCATTTGTGAAGGACATTTTCATGAATGCATGAATGCATGGTCTAAGCATCAACCACAATCAAGAGCACACAATCACACTAAATCACACAATCAAGGTTCAAAGGCCCGACGTCACGAGCATGGAGCCATGGGTCTACCCATCCCACAAGGTGTGCTCTAAGGATTTTTTTACCTGCCGATCGGGTTCTACAAAGGTTCCCAGAGTTTTTAATCTTCTATCAGATACTTCCGGCTCGCATTATTGCTTATGGGCGCCAATAATATTCCTAAAAAGACCTTGTCTGAGCGTAGCATCGCATGACAACAAGCTCAAATTGGTACTCAAACTTGTTTCTGCGTTACATCCTAAAAAGGCTTAGATGGGTTAAAAGGGTTCTAGGCCATTAAGCTTCTATGGACACTCACTATTGAAAGTTATAGCGTTATTAATGTCGCACCCCAATTTTTGCCTTATGCATTTGGTCTATTTGGTTGTGTCACATTCATCATTCAATCATCACATCTTTACATATTTTTATCCAAGTTACCATCGTTTCGGAGTTTTATTTAAAACTCTATAAAAAAAAGAGATATCAAAAGATGTGTATTTTATTTTTGAGTTTAATTTTATTTATAAAAATTTTAGTTTTAGATAATTTAGTTTATTTATTTTTTATTTAGGATTAGTATTTTTCTTTTTTTTTTTTACCTTTTTAGTTTAAATTCATTTTTAGTTTATTGTTAATATAAAAAAAAAAGGTATAGTTTAGGCTCAATTTGTAAAGAGCCCATTTCATTTTTTTCTATTAACTTTAGTAAGGGTCAAACAAAAATTTAAGTACAAAACAAAAAAAAAGGGTTCATCTTTTCTCTATCCCGCGCTTTATCCCATATCACTATCCATGTCTGCTATCTCTTGCTGCCACCCTGCAACATCACTCTAAAAAACTGCACCATGTTTGTCTTCTGCATACATGGTCCATCTGCCAAATACAACAATCCAAAAATTGCACAAAAATGACAATAACCAAAGCCTGCATCGAAAAGCCATTTGAATCAGTCAATCAAAATGTTCAAAAAAAACTCACCATTTTCCCCCCATTTCTCACCATTCATCCATCTATAAAACAAGCTTGCAACAGCAAGGAGGAGGGAGGAAAAGAAAACTCTACTAAAGTTCATCCAACAAACCATCACAACCTCCACACTCACCCTTCATCCAAATCCATAGCTACACAACTCGTCACCCTACCGAAACCTCCAAGAATCATCACCATAAAACTTTCAAAATTCCTTAGCCATTACCTGCAATAAACTGAAGCACCATACTCTTCACACCAACTTCAAAATCACACATAAAATCTAGCCTCTCCTTCACTAACTCAGACCTACAAAACGTCAAAATGACACAAAATCAGTGCTGCAATGAATACAACAACCAGAAGCAAGCCGCAACGCGAAAGAAGAACGGAACAGATACGAAGGAGAAAAGCGAGTTGAGGAAGCCAACGTTTCCAGATGCAACACACCGTATCACCATCAGTTTCAATCCGCAAATCTCAGTATCGCCGCTTTGTCATTCCAACGTGCGTCGCATCTCAACAACCGACGCATTGATCATCATCTTCATAATGAACAGACAACCTCACCACGGCTTGCATCAGAGAAGAACTCACGCTGTCAGTGGTAACTATGCATTGCTTTTGATGAATTGTATTTGAATTTGTTGTAAGTTTTGTATGTGTTTGACTCTATACCATGAACCATTTGATTTACTTTGAGATAAGAACGTGAGAGCTGAGATCGAGAAAGGCAGAGAGCGATTCATTTATTATTGTTGTGTTCATGTGAGAAGCAGAGATGAGGCTGAGAGAGATAGGAAGCAATTCATTTATTATTGTTGTTTCCGTTTTGGGCTTAGTATTATGGCCCGATCCAGATTCCTTACAGAGCACCACTGTATGGTCCGTATACACCCCCAGACTGGTGCTTCGTAGTTGTTGTTGGGCCAATCCATGCCAAAGCCCGACATTTTACTCATGTTTCATACACCTAGTTTGCAGCGCACCCCCATGGTTGGCAGTTAGTTTATTTTGGGCTTTTCTTTCATTAGCCCAACATATTTTCTCTTGACACTCCAATTTACTTTTTTCTTTTACTAATTTTTAATCTAATTGCTTGATTATTTGGTTTATTTTAATTGTTGATGAGAAATATAAAAACACAAAAAATATGTTATAATTAGAATTTTATTTCCCCTTTTCTTATTAAAAATATCAAAAAACATTAGATTAATCGTCAATTCAAAAATGAATAAACCTTGGTCTAACGCCAAGTCGATACAAATAAACTTCTCGATCCAACATCGAGTTTCTTCCTTACAAAATTCTTTTCCTTAAACCAAACCGAAAGATCGAGTGACAAGGGGTGAACACCTCTTGAATACCTCGATTCTTTTGAATTAAAATACATTAATAAAATCAAGAGATTAAGTGACAAGGGGTGAACACCTCTTGAATACCTTGATCTTTTGAATCAAAACACTTTAATCAAACCAAGAGATTAAGTGACAAGGGGTGAACACCTCTTGAATACCTTGATTCTTTTGGATTAACACCTTTTTTTAAAACCTTTCATTAATCAAATCAAAGTGATCCAGTGACAAGGGGTGAACACCTCTTGAATACCTTGATCTTTTGAATTAAAATACATTAATCAAATCAAAATATTAAGTGACAAGGGGTGAACACCCCTTGAATACCTTGATCTTTTGAATCAAAACACTTTAATCAAACCAAGAGGTTAAGTGACAAGGGGTGAACACCTCTTGAATACCTTGATCTTTTGAACTAAAACACTTTAATCAAACCAAGAGGTTAAGTGACAAGGGGCGAACACCTCTTGAATACCTTGATCTTTTGAACTAAAACACTTTAATCAAACCAAGAGGTTAAGTGACAAGGGGTGAACACCTCTTGAATACCTTGATCTTTTGAACCAAAACAAATTAATTAACAAGGACAATAAGTGACAATGGGGCTCGCTCCTGTTGAATACCTTGGGTAAAGACGCGCTAGGTGCACACATATGCTCAATCCTTTGCTAAACGTCCCTTTAAAAAAAACAATCTCAATTTCAATCAAACTTTTTTGCCTTATGGCTTTTAAAATTCTTTTCATAAACGAGGTACTTAATCAATTTTCAATACGAACATACTTCCACATGTGAAGATCGAATGTCTTCCACTTGAATGCGATGATGGCAAAAATCTCGTCTCACTCTTGATTTAGTCATCCATTCTTGTAGTGATCTTATATCCATGTGCGCGTAGTATTTCCATTTGAAAGCGATCGAGTACCTCTCGCTAAAATCAACCAACAAACTTTTCGTGGTTCTTCGCCCGAACTACGATTGCTCTGACTTTCCCATTGCACTGGGGAATACGTAGGCACAAGATACAAACGTCTTGGCGAGCATAATAATAAAAAAGCATTTCTTTTTCCTCATAATAATAAATATCCTAAAAAATCTTTTCTTTTACATTTTCTCGATAAATAAGCAAAAGAACACAAACATTACGCTAACACTCAAACACGGAACTAACTAAATGGTCCCATCGAGTACGATGGAGGTGAGGGGTGCTAACACCTTCCCCTTGCTTAACCACCTCCCGAACCCTAATTTTGTTGCGATGACCATCTTATCCTTTTATTTTTTATTCGTGGGTTTTATCGATATTTTTCCTTTCCTTTTGGAATAAATAAAGTTCGGTGGCGACTCTGATGTACTTCGAGCGTACGAACGCGATAACGCTCGAGTACATTTTTACCGCTACAATTAAGATGGTTCGTAACAACATCTACTACCTTCCATGAGGCCTCCACTGATTCGGGTTCCTGGAGGTGGAGAAAAATACAAGAAGGGGGGATTGAATTCTGTTGTTTATCAATTAAAATTCCCTTTCTTTTTATTTAACGTCTTTTCTTTTGCTTAGTCATCTATTGGATTATAATTAGATGTTGCGGAAGCATGCTTGGAATTAAGTTGCATAACCAAAGAGACATTCAATTTAACTTCATTACATATTATCAGATCTTCTGACTAGCTCAGTACAGTTTTGAATATGTTTGTATGACTTGAATAGAGTTAATTAAATTGTGCAGAAAGTAAAAGACACAATCATTTTTATCCTAGTTCACCTTCTAACTAAAGCTACCTCCATTCCACCTTCTTCAGGTGATTTGCCTCTCAACATAGGTCTTATTCCACTATAACCAAATCATGATTACAATTGCACGATCCTTGGTCGTGACTAACCATCCTGCACAGCCAACTGCTGTGACTAACCATCTGGACAATGACACGTTCAATAATCTCCGCGAGATATAACGTCCATTGACCCAGGAATCCTGCACAAGCCATCTGCTCGTGACTGACTGCAAAGGACTGTTCAGTGATCTCTATGAGATATAACATCCCTTGACTTTCTGCACAACCATCCTGTTGTGACTAACCCTGCACAAGCTAACTACTTGTGACTTACTGCAGATGATGAACCGTTCAGTGATCTCAGCGAGATATAACGTTCATCAATCTTCAGGAGATTACAGGTGTGATTCTTAATTAAGCAGATGGTCTTCTATTCTCAATACATATGTTTACGACACACTGACTTAAAGTCACTTCTGGTGCCTAAACAGTCTATCAAAAGTTTCTAAGATATTACACACTATGAGCAACAACTCTATGTGTTCTTCATTTAAAATACAAGAATAAAATGTCTTGCAGTCTTCTTGTCTTCAACTTATGTGTAAGATCTTCTTCTTCTTCTGAAAGCAGATGAAGAGCAACAACTCTTATGTTGGATGCTTCTATCTTGATCTTCTTCTTCAAATCTTCTTAAGCTGATTTAGAGCAACATCTCTATTGTTGACTGCTTCTGATTTGATCCATAGCTTCTTCTTAAGCAGCTTCAGAGTATCAGCTCTATTTTGAGTTGCTTCTCCAAATGATCTTCTGAAAGCAGAATTAGGGCAGCAGCACTAGTGAGTTACTTCTTCATATTGATCTTCAGCTTCTCCTTCTTCAATACTAATCTTCAAGCCTATTACAGCTGATGACACATTGATAAACATCGGAAAATATGAAACACTTCTACGAGCAACAACTCAGTGTCTTCTGTTCCATTTGTCTTTCAATATGATCATTTAACCACATGATCAAGTATTCTTGGATATCTTCTAACTCCATTGGAGGATACTGCTTAACAGCAGATTTTCTTCTTCTTCATCTTCTGAGATACGTCTCGTAGGCATGTGATGTGTATTTGATTCATCATACACTTCGTGTAAGTTGCCTCTTGTGAAACTTGTGATGTGTATGCACACGTTTTCTCTTTCTGTCTTTATATAGGCATATGATTAGTGTATAACAACGCTATAGCTTATTTCCGCACATACAGAGTATGTGTTGCCTCTTGTAAATCTTCTGATGCGTGTCTTCATATTTCTTCAATTAGGTGTTCATGCTCAGCTGCTTCATCTACAAATGCACAGATGCATTCTGTAAATTTATTCTCATCTCTTGTGCAAAATATTTCTTTAGTTGCACTATTTATCATTTTTCATGGATGATCCTCACTGGATATTCTCTTTTTCTCTCTGGATCCATTAAGGGATGGATATATCCGTACAAGGATCATTGCAAAGTTAACTCTTTTACAAACCGTTTTTATAAACACACCACACTTCGAACAAGTTAAACAAAAGTGAGCTAAGCAATTAAGAGCCCATGGATAACCATGGTTACAAAGGGTGCTAACACCTTCCCTTTGTATAACCTACCCTCCGAACTCAAAATCTTTAAAAAGGTCTTTCCTGTTCTTTTTCCTTTCCTAATTGGATAAAATAAAAGTCGGTGGCGACTCTTGCTAACCGCAACATGTTTTGCGAAATAAAAAAACAAAAAGTCAGTTCTCCCACCGTATTACAGAATTGACGACTCTGCTGGGGAAAAAAGAGAGGGGTTTCCTTAGAGCTTAGATCACCTATAAATGTTTTCAATTGTTTTCTTTGGTTGCTTTACTTTTCAAGCGTGTTTTGGGCATTTGAATGGAAGATGAGTCCTATACCCAGATTCGAGTGCACCTTAAGATAAGAAGTGGCATAGTTATGGAGACCTCCGTTGTGTATGTGGGGGATTGGTACATATGAGAGTTCACGCTTAAGTTAGACCTCCATGGATGTGTGCATGCTTCTCTTGTATAAGGGAGGTTCATGTAGATACCTTGGGTGCATCGGAGCTTAAGGACCTTTAGTTACCCCCGCAATCCATCTTGGCTTTTAGGAACGTAGTGGGAGGACTAATCTTGATGTATGTTGAGTTATAGTCGCTACCCGATACTACACTCAGATAGGTTCTCTCATAAGGTATCATTGCATGGTATGTATGTATCATGTTCGAGGGTACTTTAGAGGGGCTGATTAATCAGAGTAACCTTTAGAACCCTGTTACTAATTTCATTCCTATCTTTAAAAGTACCTTTGGGGAAGGCTAGTTACCTGGTCATACTCCATACAAGCTATAAACCTAAGGAAGAGTTGTGTGAATTGTTTGGACTTGTTTATGATTATTTTGTGATGCATCATGCACACATGCATCCATGAATACCATGACTAACCTATTTCAAGGATCTTAGGGATTTATGGCGCACAATTTTAGGATGCTATTATGGAAGGATTATCAAGAGCCAAATTTCTATCAAAGGGGGCAAGAGGATTTTTTCCTCTAGCCAGATACTTTCAAACTCAAAAGTACAATAGCCTAAATCAAAGGCTGTGACCCACTTAATATGGTGAGCTTAATTCTTATAGAAGGAAATTCAAAGATGAAAAGTCAAAGTTCTTCAGGCAAAGCTGCAACCAAATTCAGTTTTAATGTTACAAACTAGATTCCATAAAGATCCTTGAAAACATTGCACATGCATACCATCTCATAACATTGCATAACAGGTTTCCACAACAAGTTACTCATCTTCTCGCTGTTTATTTCAGCAAAAAATGGCTCTCGAACAAACTGTTAACAATCGCCAGGCTCCGAACGCCCAATTCCAAGAGATGATCCTGAACCTGGCTAAGGGGCAAGAAGAGATGAAAGCACTTTTGAATGAGAAGAAGAAGAGAAAAGAAAGAAGATCAGTTGGTGCCATCAACATGGGAAGAAGATTCATAGGCCCAGCTAGAAAAGCCAAAGAAATTGAGATCCCTGAAGACAGTGACAATGATCAAGAGGATAATGCTAGCATCAAGACAGATGTGAGAAGCAACCATGGTTCTGTCAAGCCTTATGAGGAAGAAGAGGATTACTACTATGATGATGAACATGCTGATGAGAAATACAAGTTGTTAGAAGAACGTATGAAGGCTATAGAAATTCAGGAAGTACCTGGGCTGGAATTTGAGGAACTGGGACTTATTTCAGGGGTTGTCATCCCTCCTAAATTCAAAACTCTGGATTTTGCTAAGTACGATGGTCTTGCGCCTGACTTAGTTGGCTAAAGGCTAATGTATACAAGGGGCATGACATGTTATCATCCCATTCATCTAGGAAATCGAGTCAAGATTCAGAGAATCTCTTAAAGGCGCTAAACAGCCAGAGAGGAAAGTTTATCACTTGGGGCATGTTGCATTGATCACAAATCTCAGCAAAAGCCACTTAGTTACTAGTATCAGATGGTTTCAATATCACTCTCTCATCCAAAGTTCTAAATCTAGTAACTTCAAGCATCAGGTATACCAGGCTACCGATCCCAGGGACAGATAGACTCCTATATGCAAGGGGCAACATATGGTTAAGAAAATGCTTTCCGACCGTAATTGATGAAGTACTTGAAGACATAGGGACAATGGAAAATTGAAACCTGAGGGAATCTTCCCCACCGAGTTGGTTTCATGGAAATATATCCACAAAGTAATCTCCACAGAATTGTTTCAACAAGATAATCTCTGCAAAGTAATCCTCAGGAAGTTATCTTCGCCGACAGAAAGATATTCCATTCTCTAGCAGAAGTTATCCAAGTTCTCTATCCTCAGACCTGGTCAGATAGTACATCGGAGGATTATCCGTCTCTTTTATCCCCGGTCAAGGGTGCATAAAGATCAAACCTTTCGTCAAAAGGTGACGAACGATCAACTCTCCTCGAAGTTACCTTCATCCCCAAGCAGAAGTAAAAAATCCACAACTGAATATCCTCGAACAAGAGGGAAAGAATCCTCAGTACAACCATAATGTAATCATCCCCGACAACAAACAGAGATTTATTTTCTCAGCAAGAAATTGCTAAACGGGGTTACCAATATGCCCTAACTACATAAGTCGTGTCCATACATCATGCAATTACATACATCATATATAATGTATCGTTGCAAACACATCCATAACATATAACATTCTCATTTATTTTGAGAACCTCATTGCGCAATGCATTACATGCATCACGACATTGTATAAAATTAGTTTTGCCTTTTCAGGTTATTTCACAATCAAATGGATATTACCTTCTAGATATAGTGCAGGGATAGTCAAGACAATGATTTAACCCTGACACTCATTCTAGACGGAGATCTAATTCTGATACTTTGTTCTGAATATTCTCCAGAGATAGTTCAGAGATAATCAAGATACATATTTAATTCTGACACTTAGTTTTGGATATTTTCCAGAGATAGTTCAGAGATATTCAAGACAAAAGATCTAGTTCTGATACTTACAAAGATAGCTCAGAGATGATCAAGATACGGATTTAGTTCTGATGCTTAGTTCTGGTTATCCTCTAGAGATAGTTCAGAGATGATCAAGACACAGATTTAGTTCTGATGCTTAGTTCTAGTTATCCTCCAGAGATAGTTCAGAGATGATCAAGATACAGATTTAGTTTTGATACTTAGTTCCGGATATTCTCCAGAGATAGTTCAAAGATGATTGTCATACCCTAATTTTGACCCCCCCCTGAGATGTCACACCTCTAGAATTTTCAAGACAAGTACCCAGAGCAGTCACTTGTTTATCTGGTACTCAATCGAGGGTGCTCAAAGACAAAAGAGTTCAGGCAAAGGATCAATCAGTATAAGAATAATCTCTAATACAATCACAAGACTCGAATTATTCATTCATTCACCTATGATTGATTAGACACCAATCATCAAGATTCATCTAGACTCAGATCACAAAACTAGGGTTTTGAGCCCATCAAGGACTGAAATCAGGGACCACATTTGGGAAACCCTAAAAAGCTCCAAGACATCATTCAAAGGTTTCAATAATTTTCAAATGATCCATATAACAATATCCACTAAGCATTTTACTTCAATTTAAGATCTACAGTCATCAATTTCATCTGGTCGACAATTAGGGTTTTAGACCTAATTCACCTGGACAGTTCACTTTTAATCAGGACATGGGTCCACAACTCAAAACATGGCTCAAGAACTTCTATTACCTCAATATAATCCATTCACATCACTCATTTGAGGAGGAGAGCTTGATTCATCACAAAAGTCCAAGATTTCACTCCATTTGAAAAAGTCAATTGTACAAGATCATCTTTGACTTTTAGGATTTTAGGTCAAACCATGACTTTTAAGGATCAATATCATCAACATATGATTATTGAAGTCATTTGACCAAAGAAAATCAAGAAAGTTCATCAAGAATCAAAAAGTCAACAAAAAGTCAAATTGGTGCATTTTGACCAAGTTCATGGATCTCAAAATTTCACCTACACAACTCAAAAAACTTCCAACATGAAAGTTGTAGATCTCACCAAATAAAACAACTTCTTACATTGCAACTTTTTTAAATAAATCAATCATTTAAGAGATTTGAGCTTGGGAAGTTATAGGTTATAAAAACTTAGAAAAATTCAAGTGTTTTTAACCTAGTTTTCTTCAAACTTTGGGCCCATTTTACAAAACTTTCCCAAGTGATTTTGAAGAAACTCCAAACTAATGAATTGAAGTACATGTTAAGGGCTTTCCAAATTGTGATCAACCTTCTCCAAATTCATTTTGAGCTAGGAGTTATGGTTGTCCAAAGTCAGGCCCATGGAGTGAATTTTCAAGGAATGACCAACTTTGGTTTTGGTCATTTTTGTGCAAAGACCTATACTAAATGGTGCATTTGCACTTCAAATATATCAGAAAAGATTGGAGAGAATCGTTTACATCATTTGCATTAAGATTCCAAGACATCCAAAAATCAAAGCCATGTGATTAAGTAATCATTACATTTAGGAATTTATGGCAAATGGTGATTCATCAAATTGGAATATTTTCTAAGCCAATTAGAAGCCTCTACACATCAGAAATGTCCCCTAAGATCAGAAAAGATCAATGGCTAGGGAGTTTACTCGGTTTGGCCATCATTGCATTTTGGAGATTCCTTGAATTTCTTCATGGCCAAGAAACCAAAACTTCCTCACTAAGCAAGCTCACTCCTCCAATTCGTACTGAGCTCTTTTCCTATAAATACAAGTGCATTCCTCAGTATTAGACACACCAAAGAAACTCTAATTCTTGCTTTCTCCTTCTCTCCCTCATGCTTATGGTTTTCAAAAGTTCTTTGGCAAGAAGAATCGAATTCTTCAAACCAGAGCTCTTCTTTTGAAAGTAAGCCTTCTAACATCTCAAGGAGGTTCATTAGAGGTGATCCAAGCACTTGTATCACTTCTATAAGTGCAAGAACACCATCTTCACTTTCACTTTGGATCAAAGTCAGTTGGAGGCCCGTAGATCAATTCAGGGGGTGTCAAACAAATTCAAGCATTCATACACGTTCCTAAGGGTGTAGGGAAGCTATCCAGATGGTCGCAGCTCATCTGTAAGTGCAGAATCATCATCTTCAATTCCTACTTGAAGCTCAAGCAAGAGGGATCGAGTAGATCATTTCAGAGGTTTTCAAAGCAATCTAAGTGCCCAGATAGCATCAACAAGGTCCCAAGAAGCTTTTGCAATCATTCATTCAAAGCCAGAAGCTCTCCACCATCCTCAAGACCTTCAGTTTCAGAGGTAAGTTTTTAAACTCCACCTCTTTAATTCACGTACCTATTCTGATAAAGCTCGATACCAGTTCATTCAGTATCATTAGAGGATCAAAAGCCCTCTACTCTCATGCATTTATTCATCTTCATCATCATCATTTAATTTTATTTTTGAATTTTAGGGTTCTTCACGTATTTTGTTTAAATCAATAGATATAGTTAATATAAATTCATATTAGTTATATATCTATAATCGTGAGTGAATTTGGAGCAAGTTTGCTCTTTACACTTTTGCAATTGGTTGAGATTTGAGAGAGTAAGAAATTCAAGAAATGGTGGAGCTTGAGGTTGAAGACGAAGATGGTGGGTGGCGCCATTTTTTAATTCTCAGGGGCGAGTTTAAAATATAATTAATTGGAAGTGTGTTATAAACGAATACATCGTTTAGCTCACTTGGTCACATGCGCTTCCACTCTCACTTGCCACAAGGTCTGGGGTTCGATCCACCCTTAGACCTTTTGTTATTTTTTTTCCATTTATCACGCTTGTTTCACATATAACCAAACAAGACCCCTCTTTAGTCACACTGAGCATGTAGCTCAGTTGGCTTTGTTTTGTGAGGTGACCATGAGGACGTGGGTTCAAGCCTTGGTAGAGACAAAACCATATTTGTTACCACTTTTCCATTTAATTTTCTTCATAACTTTAAATAATTAATTCACTTATCAAATTTAATCATTTTCACTTCATTTTTTTACGCACTTGTCATTTAATATATCTATTTTGTGAATAATCAAAAAATCACAAGAAATATTATTTATTTTATGTGTTTTTATTAGGTTTAAAATGGTGTGTTTTTAAGTATTTTTTTAATACTTTTAATATACATTTTTCATTTGTTTTTTTAACCTAACCATTTCATAAATAATTTTGTGATAAAACCCTAATCATTTAGGTCTTAATTAAGTATAGATTTTCTCTTTACCTTAGTTAAGTTAACTTTTGACAAATTCCAAAACTGTTTTAATCCCCGATTAACCAGACGATCGAGGTTTTCAAACAACAACACCTTGTATCATGTCAATCTCTCCAACTGTTTCTCATAAACAGTAAATAATTCTTTGGGCCTCTAATAGAGTGTAAGACCCAACACCTTTTTTTTCTTAGTTTGTTTTCAAAAACTGTATTTACAAAATCTTCTTTCTGTTTTCAAAACATTCTTCTGGTATTTGAAGGGCATTATTCCCGGTGAAACTCTTCAGATACCTATGTGACCTATTGTCCATTTTCACTTCTTTTGTTTTCAAAAACCTTTAACTGTTTATAATAAATATTCAACTGTTATCAATAAACAATCAAACTGCTGTAAGGCTTTGTACATACATCTTCAAAGGCCTCCACTCAATCCAGGTTAGGCTTTATAGCTTTCAATTTACAGTCTTTATTTAAATTACTGTCAAATATAAATTGTATATATATTGTTTAGAACTACGTCTGAGTGTAAACCTTAGGACAGTTAAACTATATATATATATATATTATAGGACTATGGCATAGGATTGAGAATGTCTTCCCGGTGAAGGCTCTTTCCTAATTAGAGATCTTTAGTTCTAACTCTCAAGATGAATTATTCCCGGTGAAACATCTTGAAAAAGCCTTAGAACCCAAATTAGGACACATTCACACAAGAGGAATTATTCCCGGTGAAACCTCTTACCCATTTGTTTAGAGCCAAAATAAGTTCAAAACCATATAGCTTTCTCTTGTGCTATAACAAGGACCCTCGATGGCCCTCGATTTGCCTCCTCTTGGGCTTTGTACAAGGACCCACAGGCTTCTTAAAAGCATTCCCAGCTTACTCTTGAGCTTGTATACAAGGACCCGTCAGGTTTCTTATAAACATAGGAACAGGTCTTTAGTCATCTTTTAGCCTACCCTGGTGAGTTTCTTCTATTCTTAAAACAAGACTTTAAACAAGCTAAGAACGTCTCAATCTCAGTATTGAGTACACCTTTTGGAATGAGAGACATGGACAGTCTCTATCACCCTTCAATAATTTTTTTCCCTTAGCAGAGTCTAGGATCCATATCTGTCTATCCTCAGTCAGTGTCAGCCTTAATCTTGGGCTTTAAACAAGAAGTCTCAAATAGTTAATCATTCTACCATCATTCAAAAATCCATGGAAAGGGTCATCCTCCATTAATTCCTTCATTTTAACAAAAACCCCTGGAAACGGTTAGCCTCCAAAATCAATCCTCTAAGTCATAATTCCCTGGAAAGGGTTAGCTTCCAAAAATTCAGCTTTCAAAAGATAAATTCCCCAATGAGTCCTTCATCATCAAGTAGCCACAACCTTGGGCTTTGTACAAGGCAGATAAACCACATTTCCTGTGTCAAAAGATTCCTAACCTTTAGGATCTTTTTCCCATAGAGTCATCGATACTCAGTTTCCTCAATACTCAGCCACATCCTTGGGCTTTATACAAGGCAGAAAACAATGTCTTCCCTAGCAAGAGTCAACCACAACCTTGGGCTTCATACAAGGCAGAAAATAACATATTCCCCAATTAAGAGTCAGCCACAACCTTGGGCTTTGTACAAGGCACACAAGATAGAGTCTCCCTAGGTAGAGTCAGCCACAATTCTGGGCTTTATACAGAACACTAAATAAACCTTTCAATCATAAAACAAAATAAACACTCTCCAACTAGAGTCAGCCTCAATTATGGGCTTTGTACAGAACACAAAACCTTTTAGTTTAAGTTAGTCCCCACTGGAGTCATCTCCCAGAGTCAATAAAAATCGATCAAAAAGCCTCAAGCTTGGGCCTCATACAAACCAATTAAAGTCAAATCTTTTATACAGTGAATAGATATAGCTTATCTCTATAGAGAGCTATTTCTCCTATCTCACCACATTCAAACAAACATTACATTTTAATTTTAATCATTCTCCCATTTAGGATTTTGAAAGACATGCTCTGGCAAGTTAACCCAAGCATGTATAACTTTCCCTAATTTGGTTGAGTATCATTCTTTCATTCAAGACGCAGTTGACTGGTATACTTGCACATACACAAGTAAGGTCCCCCTCTTAAAAGAAATGAATTCAGCTTTTCTGTCACTCTTTTAATGTTTGTGGTGGAATAGTAGAAATACCTCTCTGTAAAGATGATTTCATGTATCTTTACTATAAACGGAGATTTAGTTCAAGCTTCAACCTTGAGCTTTAAGCAAGGCACCAAAAATAATTAATTTCCCTAATTAGCTCTCCGAACTACAAAAATCTCTGACTTCCATTAGGGATATGTAGGCATGAGGTTCACAAGGAATCTCAGCGAGCTAATAAAAAACCAAAAAAATAGTCTGTCTGTCTGTCTTTTAATTCAATTCAATTTTCCCTCCTAACACAAAGGAGAAACTTTCCTAATCATAAGCAACAAACACAAACACATAGACACAGAGAAGGTTCCCGTAGAGTACTACGGATATGTAGGGTGCTTATTACCTTCCCTATGTATAACCGACCTCCCTGACTCCATAATTTCTAGTCTAGGTGAATCCCCACACTTAGCAAACTCCTAGGGTTTATTTGAGATCTTTTTCCCCTTCCTCTTTCGTAGGATAATTAAAAATTTCGTGTGCTATCGTAGGAAGAACTGAAACAAAATTCCTCCCACCACGGGCGCTTCCCTCATTCCAAATTTCACGTGAAGTGGAGGTAAAAAAAATGACACCACAATGATCAATACAGAGATTTAGTTCTGATACTTAGTTCTGGATGTTATCTAGAGATAGTTCAGAGATGATCAATACAGAGATTTAGTTTTGATACTCAGTTTTGGATGTTCTCCAGAGATAGTTCAGAGATGATCAAGAAACGAGGTAGATATAATCAAAGATTAATTCTGATTCTTCACAATACAGCTACTGGGTATAGCTCGATACAGACTCATCCTAGTTTATGTCTTCAGATATAGTCTAATGTATGACTCATTCTGATGCTTCACAATAAAGCTATTGGGTATAGTTCGATACAGACTCATCCTAGTATATGTTTTTAGATATAGTCTAGCGTACGACTCATTCTGCTCATCCCAGTGTATGTCTTCATATATAGTCTAGCGTACGAATCATTCTGCTCATCCCGATTTATGTCTTCAGATAGAGTATAGCGTACGACTCATTTTGATACCCACATCATCAAAAAATTATTATCCACAGATGTAATCAAAACGTAGATTCATTCTAAAAAGCATTTCCTTCTAGATGGAATCTTTAAGCTCATCTCCAACAACACTACTTCCTGCACCGACGAGTGCAAATTTTAGGGCACTTAAGTGTTCAATCATCTTCTACCTTCAGATCACAATATGCAAATGAGACAATCCACCTCTTTAGGTCTAAGAAGATTGAACAGGGGCAGCTGTTGCACCCTCAAAATTGCTCTCACATATTCAAGACAATTTTTTTCAAAATGATCTCCTCATCAAATAGGATTCTCAAGTGTTCAAGAATACTCAAAGTTTCATCAAGCAAAGCCTCTCCTAAGTGATAGACCTTTAACTAGGGTTTTGATTTAGCCAAAGGAAATTGAACTTTCAAGGGTTTAAGTTGTAACACCCGTATATTTTAATTTTTAATTTAAATGGAAGTTTAATTAATAATTAGAATTATTGGTGATTTGTAGAATTTAATTGGAAAAGGATGGTTATGGTGTTGGGCCATGTGTGATGTTAAGGAATGAGGGCGTGTTATGTTAGTAAAGGCCCTATTCTAATTAAAAGGTTATTTTATAAAATAATAAGGAATTGAGAATAAGAGAAAGGAATGTGAAAAGAGTTTGGAACATGAAGAACGTGAAAGAGGAGCAATGGAGGGAGAGACCAATCAAGAACTCGTGGCTAAGGTAAGGGGGGACTCTTCCGGTTAATTTCTATTATGTGATTATGGGTAATAGGATGGATTAACGTATGATTCGATTCGATTGGGCATATTGGGATTTGATATTGTTAGGTATGTTATGATTTGGGATAATTGATGAATTTGTATAGATTGTTGGTTATTGATGTGTTGTTTTGATGTATAATGATGTGTGATGAGAAATTCGATGATTATATGCCTGTCTGCTATGTCTGGAATCGTTTTTGGGTGAAAAGGATGTGAAATCGCAGAGTCTAACGCAGACCCGTAATTCTGCAAAATCGCCAGGTCGCGCCGCGTCCATGTGTTGGCGCCGCGAAGGCGTACTTATTTTCTCGTATCGCGCCGCGTGCATGAGTTGGCGCCGCGAACGTGTTTGTGTGGTTCAGGTCGCGCCGCGAACTTTGGTTGCGCCGCGTGCTGTAGCGATAGTTATTTCTTGGGAAAGTTAAATGATGTGTAACTTTCGAACCGTAGGTCTGTTTTTAGTACCGTTTCGAGTATGATGAATCTTATGAGATAGCCTACGTGTTTAAACGATGGAATGAGGTGTGAATCCAATTATTTTTAAATATGATTTTATTTCTTGGTGAATGATGTATTGTACATATATGTGATGAGATGTGTTAAATACATGCTATGTTGAAATATTAATCATTTGACGATTTGTTTAATTGGATGATGTATTGTTGACATATATGATGAAATGTGACAATATAAGATGTTGTTTTGAAAACATTATGATGTGATGATTGTTGAGAATTATATGATGATGATTGATGATTTGTGAATATTAATATGCTGTTAATATTAATATGTTGATTGTGGTGAATGTATGTGAATGATTGAATGATGCTTGGACATGTACATACTTGTTTGTGATGATATTGGTGAGATGAAATGAGACGATGTTAGGCATCGGATCGGTGATGATATAAGTATGTGATATGTGTGCATTCATTCATAAATCATTTACATTGGATCCCGTTGATGAGTGGATCGTTGGTGGCTAATTCCCATTGTGCGGAGATTAGTAAGCAGTCATCGCGTGCCCATGGGGGTGTGAGCGATGAGGTTAGTCGTGTGCCCATGTGGGGTGTAAGCGACTTGATGGGCAGTATCGCAGAGAGAAGTCCTGTGAATGTGATTCACGAATTTTGGTACCACATGCATAGTGTCAGTTGTGTCATATGCATTTTGTCATAACATGATTGTATGGATTTCTGTGTTTTGTGTTGTAATCTATTATTGTGTGAATTGATGAATAATAGATGTGAATCTGAATATATGACAAATTAGGTGAATGATATACTATGATGTTTTGTTGCTTATGAATGCATAACATTGATTAATTGAGAATGAGACTCACCCTTACTTGTTGACAATTTTCAAATTGAGGATAGCTGCTTTCGACTTGATGAGGATTAGCTCATAAGTCGGTTTAGTTGTTGTGTCGGTGTCATGCTCTGATAGATGTAACACTGGGGACGCGATGTTTCGAGTTTCGAATTATAACTCTATTGTTTATTTTATTTGAAGTCTGATACATTAACGATGTAATGTTGACTTGATGATTTGATTCCGCTGTGTAAACATGATTTTTATCTATGAGTTATAATTTCAGATGTTTCAGTGAATGCATGACATATGCCGAACGTGTGTTGTCTTTTATTTTTGAATCGTGACACCCTTTGCATGTTTACTCTGATTTAATTTTGTTAATTGTCGTGGGGTATTAGAGGGGTGTTACAATAGTGGTATCAGAGCAGGTCGGTCCGTCCGGCCAATTGTTGAGTCAGTTGAGTTGCGTGACAGTTGTATATTGTCGGTATTTTATTCCTTGGTACGCGACATGTGAGTGAATCACTGTCGGTACTTGGTTGTTTGTTGCAGGTGTTGGATTGAAACAAGTGGGGGAGAAGCTTCGCTTCCCGGTTATGTTTCAGTTGTAAGAAGATTGATTCGGTAGGCGGTTGTTGGCAACAGTACGAGCGTTGTTGGAGTTTGTTGTTTCCCGAATTGAAGGTGACTTGGAATTAAGACTTCACTGGGAATTGAGTTGGAATATCTTGAAGGAAGATGATTAGAGGTAATTGACAGTTATTGTAAGAGAAGGAAATTGGAAAGTTGCGATGTGTCAGCTCTACTGGTGTACTGCAAAGATGTCAGTTGAGTAGCTTTACGTCTCGGAAGAGATTCAGCTGCAAGTTGCAAAGAGGATTGCTGTCGTAATGTTCCAGAAATCGCACTTCGGTGATGGGTTATGTTACTCAAGTTATAAGAATTTTTGGAAGTGAAGAGATATGATAAGGGGCTGTTTGGAATGTGATCTAGATGAAGAGAATGAGTTTTGGAGTGAGATTTTCGTAAGAAAAACGCAGGAAAATTGCTGAATAGCTGCGGAACTTCGAAAATTCATAACTGGAGTTCTGGACATCCGAATTGAATTCCGTTTGAAGCGTCGGAAAGCTAACGGGATGAACTTTGTTATAAAAATAGTTGCAGCAGCTGTAACATATTTAATTGTTACAGGATGACGTTGGAAAGATGTGAAGTTACGGTTACTCTTGTTCTTATAACTAGACTGGTTTATTGGTACTGCACGGGATGTCAGTGCCAGTGTTGAATGGATCGAAGGAATAATTAGAAGGTTTATTGAGGAGTAATTTTAAGAATTGAATTTACCAATTGAGGAGTTTTGGATATATCGTATAGAGTGTCGCGGCATGATGTCAGTGTTGCATTTTCGGGCAATGATTGGAAAATTCATATCTTGAGTTCCGAGTGTCGGATTAATGTGCCGTTTGAACCTATGAGGAGAGGTTATGAAGTCAGTTATGGAAGCATGAAACTTGTTGAATAAGAATGCCTACTACCGCGATTGTTTGAAACGACGTGGAGTAGAACATGTTGTTGATGGATAAGTCGACGAGATGTTCGGTCACAAAGATGATTTGAATACCGATGGATTTTAATGAGAAGTGATTTAACAGTAAAGATGGAATAAACTTTAGAACTGTTGGAATCGTATCTGTGATGGCAAAGTAACGATAAGTATAAAAGAAGAATTTTAGAAGATTTCTGACACCTATTGATGCGAGGAAGACTTCATTGAGATTCCGAGTGGAATGATATTTGAACGTGAAGGATGTCATGGAATTTGGATTAAAACCACGAGTTATGAATGTGGTCTTGGTCCTGCAGGTTAGTGTATGGTTCAGGATTCGAAGTGTTTAGTGATTATAAGAGTTGAAGTACCTCTTTGATCAGAAAGGGCTCTATATGAGGCGGCAGAGATGATTAGAGTATTTTTTTCTAAGATTATGATTTTGGTTTGAATTACCATCCTAATAAGCAAAATGTTGAGCTATTGTGTGGCGTAGGAAGTCTTTAAATATGTCGGTGCTAATGGTGAAGGAGTTGGATTTAATTGGACAATTTAGAGACTTGAGTTGGTATGTGAAGGTGATCTTAATAGTGTTAGATTGAGTATGCTAAAAGATGACTAGTGGTACTCTTGACGAGATTAGAGAAGGTCAGAAAGCTGATGTTGAGTTGATCGATAGGTTGACTTTGAATTACCAAGTAAAGGCGGTGGATTCAGAATCAACGAGAATAGTATAATGAGGTTGAGTGATTGGATTTGTGTTCCTGATGTTTTGAGCTTCGGAAGAATATTCTAGAAGAAGGACACCATAGTGAATTATTGAACTATGACGATGCTAATAAGTTTGGGTGCAAACTCGGAAATGGACATTATTATGTAGTAACGACGGTTTATGCTTAAATATGATTTTCAACTAATATTGACAAATTTAGGACTTGATCACCCTAAATCTCTTGTTTGTAGTAGATGGAATCATATAAAAGAGATAAGCTTGTTTCGTTACCTTAATGGTTTAAGATGTGATGAATACTAAGCCGTGAGAATAATCACTCACTATGTTGTGTGAACTTATGAAGAAGTGAATATGAAAGAGTGCAACATGGTGGATGATGACTTAAGACGGGTAATCAGAGTCGCGCAGCGAAAGTGTGATGTGGAGTAGTGTTATGAGTACTACTCGCGGGAAGTAAGGAATTAATATGTCGGAAGCCTACATAGAGAATATGTCTTGATCTATATGTTGGATTTAGAATCCAGTGGATGTAAGGATGTCGTGTCGAAGAATTATAACTCTTTTGAATTATTGTCGAGATGATGAATATGTTATTACAGTTGTACGTAGTTAACGAGTATGTATTCGGTGAAATTAAAACGAAGAGTTGATGTTATATGACGTTGTAATAATTTTGTGTTGTTGTTAAGGGGTTATTGTAGATTCTAGATATAATGAGGAATTATACTCTATGAAGGGAGGAATTGATTTAATTCATAGAAAAGAGCGAAACTCAATTTGAGTTGTTTGTAAGAAATGGCGTATTGAGGCTGATGAGCGTGATTTTAATTACTTGTGTGCACTCGTTCCGATGGCCGGAATGTTTAATAGATGTAATAACTCAGGAATTTGTTTTTGAGTGCGAGTAAGTATTACTGAGTGGTAAATTGGTACCATGAATGATGAAGAATGATTCTTGGACGAATGAGTAAAGAGAGTCGGAATCGGGTGAAACTCAGAAATCTATTTGGTATAGATGATTGTGATCAGTAATCAGAGTAGTGCGGAGAAAACGAAATGTAAAGTGTTGGATAATCGATGGCTTGACTTAAGAGGAGTCAGATAATTGGAATTCAATGGTATAGGAATATGAGTATTGAGTTTCTTGAAGGAAGCGGTTGGTGAAAAGTGTAAGTATTATTTTATCGCTCAGGTGGAAGAGTATGTCTAAGGTTGGTATGTTGGTAGATGGTATGCATTACTGCAGTGTTGATCAGTGTGATCATACTATAGATCGTGTAATTGTATTACTCCGCTGTTGAGCGTATTGTATAGGTTGTACCTCAATGTTCTGTTGTTGTTAACCTTTTGGAGCTATAGCGAGTGGTATACTTTTGGATAGTCAAAGGCGACGTAAGAACGGGGATTTGAATGTATGAAACATGTTTCCTGTTGGTTATGTCAGATGGATCTTTGGGGATTGACTAATGGTAATGTTAATTGGGAGCTGGAGAGTCAGGTGAAGGACTCTTATACGAGCTGGTTACTTGAGGTATGTTTTCGAGGACGAAAACTCTTTTAGTGGGGTTCAAGTTGTAACACCCGTATATTTTAATTTTTAATTTAAATGGAAATTTAATTAATAATTAGAATTATTGGTGATTTGTAGAATTTAATTGGAAAAGGATGGTTATGGTGTTGGGCCATGTGTGATGTTAAGGAATGAGGGGGTGTTATGTTAGTAAAGGCCCTATTCTAATTAAAAGGTTATTTTATAAAATAATAAGGAATTGAGAATAAGAGAAAGGAATGTGAAAAGAGTTTGGAACATGAAGAACGTGAAAGAGGAGCAATGGAGGGAGAGACCAATCAAGAACTCTTGGCTAAGGTAAGGGGGGACTCTTCCGATTAATTTCTATTATGTGATTATGGGTAATAGGATGGATTAACGTATGATTCGATTCGATTGGGCATATTGGGATTTGATATTGTTAGGTATGTTATGATTTGGGATAATTGATGAATTTGTATAGATTGTTGGTTATTGATGTGTTGTTTTGATGTATAATGATGTGTGATGAGAAATTCGATGATTATATGCCTGTCTGCTATGTCTGGAATCGTTTTTGGGTGAAAAGGATGTGAAATCGCAGAGTCTAAAGCAGACCCGTAATTCTGCAAAATCGCCAGGTCGCGTCGCGTCCATGTGTTGGCGCCGCGAAGGCGTACTTATTTTCTCGTATCGCGCCGCGTGCATGAGTTGGCGCCGCGAACGTGTTTGTGTGGTTCAGGTCGCGCCGCGAACTTTGGTTGCGCCGCGTGCTGTAGCGATAGTTATTTCTTGGGAAAGTTAAATGATGTGTAACTTTCGAACCGTAGGTCTGTTTTTAGTACCGTTTCGAGTACGATGAATCTTATGAGATAGCCTACGTGTTTAAACGATGGAATGAGGTGTGACTCCAATTATTTTTAAATATGATTTTATTTCTTGGTGAATGATGTATTGTACATATATGTGATGAGATGTGTTAAATACATGCTATGTTGAAATATTAATCATGTGACGATTTGTTTAATTGGATGATGTATTGTTGACATATATGATGAAATGTGACAATATAAGATGTTGTTTTGAAAACATTACGATGTGATGATTGTTGAGAATTATATGATGATGATTGATGATTTGTGAATATTAATATGCTGTTAATATTAATATGTTGATTGTGGTGAATGTATGTGAATGATTGAATGATACTTGGACGTGTACATACTTGTTTGTGATGATATTGGTGAGATGAAATGAGACGATGTTAGGCATCGGATCGGTGATGATATAAGTATGTGATATGTGTGCATTCATTCATAAATCATTTACATTGGATCCCGTTGATGAGTGGATCGTTGGTGGCTAATTCCCATTGTGCGGAGATTAGTAAGCAGTCATCGTGTGCCCATGGGGGTGTGAGCGATAAGGTTAGTCGTGTGCCCATGTGGGGTGTAAGCGACTTGAAGGGAAGTATCGCAGAGAGAAGTCCTGTGAATGTGATTCACGAATTTTGGTACCACATGCATAGTGTCAGTTGTGTCATATGCATTTTGTCATAACATGATTGTATGGATTTCTGTGTTTTGTGTTGTAATCTATTATTGTGTGAATTGATGAATAATAGATGTGAATCTGAATATATGACAAATTGGGTGAATGATATACTATGATGTTTTGTTGCTTATGAATGCATAACATTGATTAATTGAGAATGAGACTCACCCTTACTTGTTGACAATTTTCAAATTGAGGATAGCTGCTTTCGACTTGGTGAGGATTAGCTCATAAGTCGGTTTAGTTGTTGTGTCGGTGTCATGCTCTGATAGATGTAACACTGGGGACGCGATGTTTCGAGTTTCGAATTATAACTCTATTGTTTATTTTATTTGAAGTCTGATACATTAACGATGTAATGTTGACTTGATGATTTGATTCCGCTGTGTAAACATGATTTTTATCTATGAGTTATAATTTCAGATGTTTCAGTGAATGCATGACATATGCCGAACGTGTGTTTTCTTTTATTTTTGAATTGTGACACCCTTTGCATGTTTACTCTGATTTAATTTTGTTAATTGCCGTGGGGTATTAGAGGGGTGTTACACAAGTGGACTCCAGGATGTCTCATATACCTCAAAGCATACTCATACCAAGTTTCAAGCCTTGAATCAAAATTTTACTTAATCAGTTAGTCAGTTGACCCACAAACAACTGTATCAGGCAAAAAGTCAACTATGGTCAATATACAGTCAAACTTCAAGCTTTTTGGTCAACATCAAGGATTTGAGGTTACATTCATCATTTGATCAAGGTCTGATCATGATTCATCAAGAAAAGCTTCAAGATTAGCAAAAGTCAAAGTTACCAAATTAGGGTTTTTCTAGAGAAAAGTCAACTGAACTTTGACCAGCCATAACTTTCACATGCTTCATAAGAATATGTCCAACCAAAGTTCATTTCGAAAGAAATATAATTCTCTACAATTTTGTGACACCAAGGACTTGGCCAAAAATGCTTCATTTGAAAGATATAGGCCAAAACATTACATGTCCTTTTGAAAGTCAACAAAAAGTCACTTTTTCTCAAAGAGTGGTACATGAACATGGTAGATTCAATTGAGATGAAACCAAAAGGAGCTTGTATAGGACATCTTAATATTGCTAAAAAGTCCTAGAACACTTTCATAGGATCAAAACTGAGGAAGTTATGGATTTCACAAGTTAGCCAAAATTTGAGAAATGCATAAAAGTCAATTTGAGTAATTTTGAGATTTTTGACTAATGGGCCTATCATTTGGATTCTAAACATGCCCATGACCTAAAGAGAGACCTTTAAATCTATCATTTTATTTTTATGATTTTTATTTGAATTTTATTCATTTAAATATTAAATAAATTCTTAAAAATATGAAATAAATGGATTGAATCACAAGTTTTTATTTTGAATCTTTCTAGAAGCTAAAAATCAGATCTTGGGAGGCAAGGAATCGTGTGAGATTGAATGGGAATTGATTGGCTTGAATGAAGACCAAAATAGAAACTTTCAATATTTCTTCCAAATCAAATATCAATCTCTTGATTTGCAAAGATTTAATCCCATATTTCTGACCTAATTCAATCTATTATATATACAATAAGTCACAATGTTAAGGACACGAATTGGCTGTTCCAAAAACCCCATTCAAAAGCCAAAAAAATCGTGACTCAAAGAGAGATAACATAAGGATTTGGAGGGCGATTCAAGCCATTCAAAGGACCCAGATAGCTTCCCCGACATTCTGTGAAGCGAATTTAATCCTCACAAGTATCTAAAACACCAGGCATCATCATCCTAACACCCACGGTTTGTTCAATTTTTCTTTAATCTGATTATAGCGATTCACGTATCATGAATACCTTTTAAATATATGATTTTGTTCGTATGAATGTGTAGAAGATTTTTGGGCTGCTTGTTTTGAGTTTTGATGCAGGTTTAAAGGGATGCAATTATTAACCCAAATTAATAGTACCATCATGTTCAAAAGACGATTTCCAGTCGAACCATGTTTTTGTTTGGAATTTATTGGCTGTATTTTGTGAGTTAAGTATTTGCAGGGATTGGCTACGCATGGAATCATAGTAAAATGCTATCTAAACCACATGCAAAAGGTTTAATGCAAACGAGGAAGAAGAACAGTACCTGGCGCGTGATTTTATTTGAATCGTATGTTTTTTATATATTGATTGGTGGTGATTCCATAGACAACGAGATAACAATGGCTGAGTGGAAAGGAGGCACGTCCATGAGGTTCTCATATGTGAGGGCACGGGCTCGATCCCTGCCTCTTGCATTTTTTTCTTTCTAATTTTCTTTGTTAGTTGCTACTCACAGGTTCCATACGCCCAGTCAATGCATGCATATGGCGCACCCTCACATCTCCACCTTTGGATCTCAATAGGTCCAGAACTGAAGACCTGAAGGCAATCCCCATAAAAAAGTTCATTGGAGTCACGCACATGGGATTCCAGCCTTTTTTTTTTCTTTTTCTAACCTTTTCTATTTATTTTTCTTTGTTTTTTTCAATTTCTATTTCATATTTCCTTTAAACTAATTAATTTAATTAAAAAAATAAAAATCACCTTCATTAGGATTAGGTTTAAAAAAATCAATTCTTTTTTATATACAATTATTATTTTTAGTTGATTTAATTATAATTTAGAATTAGGATTTTAATTGATTTAAATTTTGTACATATTTTTGTTCCTAATTACGTCTCGATTAAATACTAGGATTTCACTAATTTACTTTAATTAGACATTAGGATTTCTTAATTTAAATGAATGTACATAAGTATTTAAATAATTAGTAATTAGGTTAATTAAATTAAATTTAGGTTTTAAATCAAAGACTAACCCTAATTTTTTTCAAACCCTAAATTCATTCCCTTCTCTTCTAAACCTCAAGACTTCTCGACTTTTCGACTTTATTCTTATATTTAATTATTTTTAATTATGTAATTGTTCAGAGGTTGTAATAGCTAATTAGGTTAATTTTTTCTCATATTTTTCAATTAAGTAATTGTACATGGGATGTAATAGTTTTAATTAGGGCCTTACTTTTCACACCTCCTATTATGTATATCTCCCAAAGTCATGTAATAGCCTAGGACTTTATTTTCCGCAATTTACTTTTCGCACTCTTAGCTCAAGACTAATTAACGGAACATTAGCTAACCATAATCAAGATTAAATAACTAAAATCAAAACACTTCTCACACTTGCACCTTTAGGGTAACCTCTCTTGTTGCCTTTCGATAACATGGTTAACTCCCTCGAATGTAAGGATGCCTTAGCAAGGTTGCCTACAAATAAAATCATCATAGTCCCTTCAATATAAAGATCATAGTCCCTCGATGACCCTTCAATGTTGCCTACGAAATATGATCAAGTCCCTCGAGTTGCCTACGAAAATGATGATTGTCCCTTCGAACGCTAAGATATCCTTACAAGTTGCCTTCTATGACCATACGATGACCCTACGTCCGTCCCTTCACATCCAATGCATAGGACTACCTACCCACTAATGGTATGGATAGTACTATCACTCAAGAAAAGCCATAAATGAAAGAAAGACCTTACAACTTAGGGTAAGTAGTTCCTAATTGCTTGCTCACAACCGATTCAAATCTTCAAATAACTTTTCACACCTCATGTTTTTCAAAACATGTTTCAAAAATAATACTTTGTATATGTTCATACGAGAACCATTACAAACTTAATTCTTTTACAACACGTTTTTCAAAGCGTTTTCAAAGATAACTCTTTCTATATATCCGTACAAGGATCATTACAAAGTTAACTCTTTTACAAACCATTTTTATTAACACACACCACACTTCGAACAAGTTAAACAAAAGTGAGATAAGCAATTAAGAGCCCATTGATAACCATGGATACAAAGGGTGTTAACACCCTCCCTTTGTATAAACTACCCCCCAAACTCAAAATCTTTAAAAAGGTCTTTCCTGTTCTTTTTACCTTTCCTGATTGGATAAAATAAAAGTCGGTGGAGACTCTTTCTAACCGCAACATGTTTTGCGAAATAAAAAAACAAAAATTCCGTTATGCCACTGTATTACATATCCCATACTATATCCATCTACCAAATCATATAACATAATCAACTCATATGAGTTGAATTCAATATTCGGCAACATAGCCATCAACACATTATATCCAAAATATCAAGTTAACCACCATAAGGATAACAATATCCAAACATACAGACAACATGAGTTCAAAGCCCCCAGTGTTACATGATCAGAGCATTTGATTCACTACCTAATCAAAACAATAAAACTGAAAGACTCCTTGGCTAGATCCTCGTGCAAGCACGCTACTCGTCAAAACCTACACAATGTCACAATGAACATCAATCAAACATAAGGGTGAGAATTCAAATCATTCTGAGTAAATATAATACGACAATGAATATTGTATACCATAGCATAATCATCCATCACACTTCATAGTACTGAATAAGTTCCACAAGTATTGCACATCATACCAATACAGTTATCACACAAGTATTGCACATCATACCAATACAGTTATCACACAAGTAAACACATCAATCCAAACAATCACATAACACACAAAGTGACTCAAAATGCAATTAATGCGACTCATGCATGTGGTACCATGTGAGTATCAAGCTCATCGCTCCCGATTCCATACTCAAGAACCAGAGTCGCGCTTCCGATCCGAACAAGACCAAAGCCCTCAAAATATGAATATATAGTTCACCATTTCCAATCCACAAAAGGGACAAGCATGCCTCTATTTCCACACAAGGATCAAAGTCAAACGGAGTTCCAACTCCCCATGAATGCATTGCTACAATATTCACGACATATGCAATTAAGATTATCACACAACCTTAATTATCCAAGCATATCACAATAATTCGCACAATTCGAATTATTCACCAAAACGTTGCACAACACACATTTATCATTAAACAAGCATTCACATAGCATGTAATGATCACATATAACATATAGTACACAAGCAAATTCATGTTATCCACTCAATTCACAAGTTCACATTATACATAACCAAAATAAAAGTTTCATGTATAAGTTAATTTTCGATTCAAAACCTATCCAAACATTATTGAATAAATTATTAAAATACATGAAAATCCATCTTAAAGCATAAGCATACGAGATCCCAAGTCAGAGAATCAAAAATCACAAAATTACATCTCAGGCCGCTCCACACCCAACCTATTGCGCTACGCGCGCGGAGTCAGAAACTTTCGCGCTACGCGCGCTGAGTTTGAAACTTTCGGGCTACGCACGCTCTATACTGCGTGACGCGCCCTCTGTGTTTTTGTGAAAAACCATAATTTTGAGAGAAGTTCCGAAAATCACTTTTATCCAACCAAAGTTCGTCCAAACAACAATTAATCACATATGTAAGGTTCCTAATCATGTTTCTAACCATGAGTTGTCATTATAACATCATTAAACATGACTATTTCATAAAATCTCATAGATTTACATAAACCCTAACATATGAATTTATAAGGAATTGAGAGATGAAAACCTAATCATACTACTACCCATAGAATATTATACCATATCCATAATAATAAGGATTATCCCCCTTACCTTAGGTTCAAAATCCATCTTCTACTAGTTCCCTTCAAGCTCTCCCATTCTTTCTCTTCTTTCTTCTCTCCTCTTTGTCTCTAGCCTCTTTTCTTTCTTTTCTTTTCTAACTTAGGTTTCTCACATAACCCCTCTTACTATCTTTATTCTTGTTGGCCTTAACTCACCTAATACCACTTTCTAATTAATTAGGCCCAATAACGACTATCTCATTATTCTACTATTAGTTCAACTAACCCCATTAGCATAATAACACACAATTAAATAATTATCACACCAAATAATAATTAGATATTCATACTAATAATAAAATAACTGTTAAATAAAACAAATAGAAAAATCGGGATGTTACAACATCGTTGTTTATTGAGAATCAAGCTATAATTGATGAGTTACAAGCGGTGCGTGAATTCCCTAAAATTTTCCCTAATGAAATTCCTGATATACCGCCAGAAAGAGATGTTGAATTTTGTTTTCTGTATGAAGCCCAGAGTTGTGGCTGACTCTAGTTGGAGAGTGTTTGTTTTATTCGATTGATTTATTTAGTGTTCTGTACAAAGCCCAGAATTGTGGCTGACTCTACCTAGGGAGACATTATTTTTTGCCTTGTACAAAGCCCATGGTTGTGGATGACTGCTGAGGAAACAGAGTTTGGAGACTATGGATGACTCTATTTTATGCCTTGTACAAAGCCCAAGGTTGTGGCTGACTTAGTGGGGAAGACTCAGTGTAGAGACTCTATTATCTGCCTTGTACAAAGCCCAAGGTTGAGGCTAACGATGCATCCGTTAAATAAACACTCTTGGTTAAATATATTTGAAACTTCCCTCTGAGAATTCAAAAATGGCGCCACTCACCATCTTAATCTTCAACCTCAAGCTCCACCATTTTTTAATTTTTGAACTTGCTCATTCTCAACCAAATTGGATGATGTAAACATGAGTTTCGTTTTAAATTTCCTCACGAATCCAGATATGTAACTAATATTAATTTATATTAACTACAACTATCTAATTCTTCAGAAAACATGAAGAACACATAAACCCTAATTTTAAAATTAAATGATGATGAAGATGAATAAATGAATGATGACAGAGGGTTTTTGATCCTCTGATGATGCTGAGCAAACTGGTATCGAGATATATTGCAAAGAATACTTGAATAAGAGTGTTAGAGTTTGAAAAAATACCTCTGAAAATGGAGGTCGATGACTATGGTGAAGGACTCTCAACAATGAATGGATGATTTCCAAAGCTTCCTGGGACATTGTTGCAGCTATCTGGGCATTTATTTCACCTTGAATGCTTCTGAATTGTTCTAATCGAACCCTCTTGCTCGAGCTTCAATTGAACATGGAGGGTAGTGATTATGTGGTTACAAATGTGTTGCAGACATCTGAATAGCTTCACTATACCCTAATGAATATGTTGGTATGCTCCAATAGCTTTGACACCTTATGAATTGCTCTGTGCTCCTCCAACTGACTTTGCTCCAAATTGAAAGTGAAGATGGGGTTCTTTCACTTCCTGAAATGTTCCAGGTGCTTGGATCACTTCTACTAAGCCCCCTTGATATGTTAGAAGGCTTACTTTCATAAGAGAAGCTTTGGTTTGAAGAAATCGATTCTTCTTGCCCAAGACCTTTTGAGAATGATAAGCAAAAGGGAGAGAGTGAGAAAGCAAGAACTTTGAGTTGCTTTGGTGTGTTTGATATTGAGGAAGGCTCTTCTATTTATAGGCAAAAGGTTCAGATCATTTGGATAGAGTGAGCTTGCTTAGTGAGGTTAACTTGGTTTCTTAGCTATGAAGAAATTTTAAAAATATCACATATGCAATGATGGAATTTCGAGCTAGCTCCCCAACCATTGATCTCTTGTGATCTTAGGGGACATTTCTGATGCAGAGGAGAGTTCCAATTGGCTTAGCAAAGATTCCAATTGATGAATGATCATTTGCCATAAATTCACAAATGTAATCATTACATAATCACATGTTTTGGTTTTTGGAATACTCTCTCAAATATTTGTGCAATGATGCAAATGATTCCATCCTATCCCTTATGGTAATTCTGAAGTTTAGAGGTACCATTTGGGTAAGGCATTTGCATAAAACCTGCAAAATCAAAGTGTGTCATTTCTTGGATTTTCACTTCATGCACCTTACTTTGATCAATCATAACTCCTAGCTCATGATGAATTTGGAGAAGGTTAAATACAATTTGGAAAGCCCTTGATATGTACTTTGATTCATTAGTTTGGTGCTGATCCAAAATCCTCAGAGAAATTAGTGAAAAAGTCCCATAAAGTTTTAAGAAAATTAGGGTTTCTTTGTTAGTTTCATGAATGCAGCAACTTTGAAGTTCCATATCTCTTCAATGGTTATTTTTTGCCAAAAAATTATATGTGACAAAGTTGTTTATTGGACCAAAATATACAACATTGGTTTTGGGAGTTTTTTGAGTTGTGTAGGTGAAGTTTTGAGATATTCCCTTCCAAAGTTTGGAAAAAAACCCTTGAAAAACACTTGGAAAAAATTCTAAGTATGAAAAGTCAAACTTTGACTTTTTGATTCTTGATTAATTTTCTTGATTTTTCTTGGTTAAATGACTTCAATAATCATATATTGATGATTTTGATCCTTAAAAGTCATGGTTTGATCCAAAACCCTAAAAGTCAGAGGTGATTTTGTACAGTTGACTTTTTCCAAATGAAGTGAAATCTTGGAGTTTAGTGATGAATCAAACTCTCCTCCTCAAATGAATGATACGAATGGAACATATTGAGGTAATATACTTTCTTGAGCCATGTTTTGAGTTGTGGAACCATGTCCTGATTAAAAGTCAACTGTCCAGGTGAATTAGGTCAAAAAACCCTAATTGTAGGTCAGATGAAATTGATGATTGTGGCCTCTATATTGAAGTACAATTCCCATTGGATATTGACATAGGGATCATTTGAAGATGATTAAACACTTTGAGTGATCCCCTGGAGCTTTTTAGGATTTCCCATATGTGGTCTCTGATTTTAGTCCTTGATGGGCTCAAAACCCTAGTTTGGTGACCTGAGCAAACCTGAGTCTTGATGACTAATGCCTGATCATCATAGGTGAATGAATGAATCATTTTGAGTCCTATGATTGTGTTAGAGATCATTTTCTTATTGATTGATCCTTTGCCTGAGCTTTTTAACCTTGGACACCCTCGACTGAGTACTAGGTAAGCAAGTGACTGTTATGGGTATTTGTCTGGAGATGATGAAATGTCTGGAGATGTGACATCTTAGGGAGAGTCAAAATTAGGGTATGACAGATGCCCCTATTTAAGTTTCTTTCATCTGGAGGGAGAAAGATTGACATCTTGATCTCTTCTGAGTGAAAGAGACTTAAATACAAAAGAATGCCCGAATTTTGGGCGTTCCTGAGATGTTGCAGTGATAGTGAAATGCTCGTGCATTACTTGATCCCGTTGTCGCACTCTGCGGGGGATGGGGAGACAAACTCCCGTAGAAATGTGTTATGTGAACTCTGGTGAATGGATGGTGTAATACGGTGAACTGACTTTAAATATTTAAGCAAGCAATGTCGCAGTAAGCAAGAGTCACCACCGACTTTTATTTTATCCAATTTATAGAAAGGCTAAAAGAACAGAAAAAGACCTTTTAAAGAGATTTTGAGTTCGGGGGGTAAGTTATACAAAGGGAAGGTGTAAGCACCCTTTGTATCCATGGTTCTCCATGGGCTCTTAATTGCTTAGTTCACTTGTTTTCAAAAATGTTTGTAATGAATAGAAAAAGAGTTTGAATAAGGACTTTAGCTTGTAAATAAGAGTATCCTTTTTGAAGGTTTTTTTTAAAGAGTAAAATTGAATTTAAACCAGAACAAGCAATTAGGAGGTAATTACCCTAAAGTTATAAAAAATGTTCTTTTAGCCTTTCAGGGCTGGCCATACCATAGGAGGGTAGGAAGTCCTTTTTATTAGATTTAAAGGGTCATCGAGGTTATCATTCGCCATAAGACTGACCCTGCCATAAAGAGGGTGGTAGTCTAAGGGAAGGATATAATAGTCATTAATCTTTTTAGGCATCATGCGAGGATACCTTAGCAATGGGGACAAATCATCATTTACCGAGGCAACTTCGAGGGAAAAATTTGATGATGAATGAACTGAGGGCAACATTTGCTTTAGGTATCCTCGGAATCGAGGGACTTGACTAATTTAAAGGCAAAAATAACAAGGCAACAAGGCAACAGTATAAGGCAACAGGCAACAAGAGGGATTACCCTAAAAGTGTGTGGGTGCAACAATCACGTGATTTAATTCAGATAATGTATCTTATAATTAGCTATTCTAGGTTAATTTAAGGTTTGCACTCCCTAAGATTACTAACCACGCAGTTAATATAAATAAAATTAAAGGCAGAAAATAAAATTCTACGCTATTACAATAAACACCTGCAGGGAAGGGGAAAAAACATAAAAATAAAGGCAAGACAAATAAAGGGAAAATTAATGCCAATGCCTCGAGCCTTCCTCGCTTCCCTGATCAACCCTGAAAAATCGAGAATAAATAAGAGAAAGGTTAGTGCATTAAAGATCGACAACCCTGATTTACCGGGATAAATCAGGGTTAGAAACCATAAGATTAAATAATTTAAAGATCAATAATTTAAATGATATCAAAGGTTAAAGAAAAGTCGGGAGTTCGATTAGTATATATCAATTAAATAATTATTGTATTAAATCCTAATTATTTAATTGATTAAAATTATTTGTGAAAATAGAATTGAATTTTTAAAATAAAAAAACAATTATTAAAAAAAATCGAGTTTTCGATAAAAAATAAAAAAAAATAAACAATTATGAAATTATTATATAATTTTAAGTTTTAATAAGAGTGAAATAAATAAAAAAACTATGATAAAAATAAAAAGGGAATGTAAACAAATAAGGAGTTGTACAATTAAAAATACAAAAAATTAAAAAATACTTAGCTCTGATTTAGTGTGTAGCGCGCTGGTGGAGGTGTATGGTGCGTCTGCACGTCTAGATGCGTTGGATCTCCAAGTGGCAGGATATGATGGTTCTGGATGAAGGTTCATGGTATTCCACTTGATGCCAACGCACGTGGGATTAGGAAGCAAGTTATTTCAATAAAAAGATTGTGGACGTGAGGGATCGAACCCCCACCCCAATGGTCACCAGCGTGTCACCCAAACCACTCAATCAACCAACAATTGTTAAACATATGAAAATAAAATTACTAATGGAAAAAAAAAAGAGCGCGCGATTCAAATGGACGAATGAATGATGGACACACCATCGTCTTCTCCAATGCAACCTGTAATATATCCCTTTTACAGCGCCTTTTACATATTAGCTGTAAAAAACGCGTGTCTATTACACTTGTTAAACATTAAAACCTTGTACAAGCACAGATAATCAAAAGTGAGACCATGGTCACGCTCCTCTCGTCATCACGAACTCACCTGTACTAAAATAGAATTTGAGCTAAAACGGAAAGCTCTAATTTCAAGAGTATGAACCCTAACATGGTGAAACTCTCATCATGCACTGATTCTTCAATTAAATTATCCAGAAACGTTATATGCATCACGATAATCAATAATACACAATCAAATGATAGTTATAATGCATGTAATGCTATAATCGAAGCTTGAAAGAAACTGACCAACACGTGAGTTTCGAGTGACGATTCAAGGGCTTCTGGCTATTGGAATTGATGTGTTCACATCCAGCAATCTTCAAGGAACTGATTGGGATCCTTTTCTTGGCTTGAATCAAGCTAGAACCTGGAAATCGAGTTTGACCTTTTCTTTAATTTTTAAGAACGAAGTCAAGGCTTTTGGGGGCTGCCAATCCTTGTTTTTTTGTCCTCCTGCATCAGAGTGTGTTTATGTACTTATAGAGAGTGCATTAGGTCACTATAATTGGATAAAATCTCATTGAATCAAGCCCTTGATATTTGATTGAAAATCACTCTTGAAACTTTCCAATCTTAGTCAATCTCAATCTTTTTCTCTCAATATTGCCTTGCACGAAATTATATTGATAATATCACTTAAATGATGATTGAATTTGATCCTTATAGTATCTCTTGCTAAATATTTGATTTTCTTTTGCCTAGGCTGAAAGGGCAGCCTAGGCAAAAGTTAGGGAATAAAGCGTACGACTATGTCCCATTTAGCTACCTACTCACCTTCAAGGTTCAACACATCAAAGGCACCAATCAGTCCAATCACTTTCTTCCAACAAGTGAGGGATAAGATACTCAAAGACAGATTGGCAATAGCAGAATTGAAACTTGACTGGATTGTTTTCACATAGCTATTTCTCTTTATAAGTACTTTTCAAAGTTTTATGACAATTTCCTACTACTAGGATTTTTGTCTCCTTGTACTAATCCGCCTATTATGGCTCTTTTTCAAAAATCAATGCAGCACATGCTCAAAACCAACATTTTCACTTTTTCTGTTTTGAATACGTAAACGTCCCAATGATAATTTTGAATGAACATATGCATTTGAATATGACTGATGTTTATAAGAAAAACAGGAATAGCATTCAGGTAGTGTCCCAATCATCTGGACATCATCCTGAAACTAGTTTCAGAGGAAAATTCCCCAACAGAGACGTATTTCTCAGCAAATTCCTCTATGAGATTTTTCTCTCCAACAAAATGATTCGAGAAATCTTATTCCCCAGCAGGGCTGTTCAAGATCACTATCCCCAGAAGGTGTGGTCTCCACACCAAGGCTTGGTCAAATAGTGCATCGGAGGATTATGCATCTTTCTCATTCCCATTCAAGGGGCATCAAAATCAGAACTTTCAAATTACCTTCATCCCCAAGCGGTAGTCAAAGATCCCTCAACAGAGCACCCTGGTCCGTAAAAAAGTTCCCCAACCGAGTATACTCGAACAAGATAGCAAAGATCATCAACGATCACAATGCCTTCATTTCCAAAATAACAAGCAGGGATTTATTTTCCCAACCAGAAGTTTGATACGCTCTAAATTGCATAAATCATACATCATACATCATACATTATATGCATATTCATACACAGCATATAATGTTTCATGACAAACGCATACATAACATGCACGTTTCTCATTTATTTTGAGAATCTCGACATATACATTACATGCATCATGACATTGCATGTCACTAACTTGATTTTTTCAGGTAGACGAATATCCTCAGAAAGGTTGTTCTCAATCACGTGCAGTGTTCCCTTGAATTCTATTCAGACGAACATTCCTCTCAGATATAATCAAGCCAAAGATTCATTCTGAAGAGATCTTTCTTTTCAAAACACCTATCAACTCAAAAAACAAGCAACATAGATCTAAGTCGATACCTTGGACGGTTCCTTAATGATCTACCATCAAAGATATAAAGTTGATACCTTGGACGGTTCCTTAATGATCTACAAGCAACACAGATCTAAGTCGATACCTCAGACGGTTCCTTAAATGATCTACCTTCAGATCTAAGTCGATACCTTGGACGGTTCCTTCATGATCTACCTTCAAAGATCTAAAGTTGATACCTTGGACGGTTCCTTAATGATCTACCATCAAAGATCTAAAGCGGAAACCTCAGACGGTTCCACAACGATCTACCATCAGATCTAAGTCGATACCTCAGACGGTTCCACTACGATCAACCTTCAAAGATCTAAAGCTGATACCTCAGACGGTTCCTCATAGATCAACTTTCAAAATCTTAAACGGAAACTTTGGACAGTTCCGTAACGATCAGTCTCCCAGACTTAAAGCGGTAACCTTGGACGGTTCCGAAACGGTCAACGCAGAGGTTTTCAAGTCCTTCATCAAGATATAATCAAAGGATTCATTCTGATGAACAAACCATCAATACATTCAATAGATGGCATCTGAAAGCCCATCTCAGGTAATGTTATGATCTGCCAGCAACATTTCTCAGACAACATTCAAATACAATTTCCAACATCACTTCGATGGAGGTAAGTGCAAATTTTCAGGGCATCTAAAATATTCAATCATCTTCTACCTTCAGATTCCAAACAGTCTCTTCAGGTTTAAGAAGATTGAATAGGGGCAACTGTTATACCCCAAAATTTGCCCGCATCTTTTTCAAAGAAAGAAGGCAACAGACTTCTGTCTAAAAATTGGGAGTTTCATATAATCTTGGATTTTATTTCATAAATATCCTGATTTTATGAATACTCGGTTTTTAGAATTTTTCTTATACGGTATTTTGGTTCGCTGTTGAATTTATTCTTACACAAACGCCAATTACTGTTTATCACTTCACACACACTGTTTATTTGAGATTTATTTGCTGATAAATAGTACTGACGCAATTGGTACAAAATTAAATTTTTGCAGGCGCAGAGTCCGGGGATTCAGACTGTACTGCCAGTTGACAGCCAAACCCGCTGACAGTGCAATTCTCAATGTTTTGTACCATCAATCAAATCAATCTTTTTGCATTTCAAAGTTCCAAGATTTTTGTTCTAGAAGTCTTCTGAACATCACATGATCAACAGAAACTCAGCACTGCACAAAAATCAGGTACACTCAACTGTCTCCTACACAAACAGTCCTTAACTAGGGTTTTTGTTTTTTTCAGGAGAACAAGTTTTTTGAGACCTCAAATGGATTTCATGGATCTCCATATATCTCAAAGTACCACCATACAAATCTTCAAACTTCAATTCGCTCAGACGCACAGTCAGCAGCTCAAACAGTCAACAGACGACCAGTTTGACCGAAAAGTCAACAGACAGTCAAAAATGAAATTTTTTGTCAACATCCATATTTTATCAAAAGATTCATCATTTGATCATTGGTTGATCATAATTCATCAAGGAAAGATCAAAAATCAACAAAACCCTAAGTTTCAAAATTAGGGTTTTCTCCTAAAAAGTCAACTGAATTTGACCGGCCATAACTCTCTCATCGTTCATTCAAAAAATTCCAACCAAAGCTTGTTTTGAAGGAAATTCAATTATATTTCAAATGCAATTGGTCCCATGGTCAGTGGATTCACCATTTGAAAAATATGAGCTTAGACATTACAGGTCATTTTCAAAGTCAACAAAAAGTGGTTTTTTGTCAAAGGCCATAACATCAAGATAACTTCTCCAAATGAAAACAATTTTCCAATGTGGCGTGTAGAGGACATCTTGAGGTTTCTAAAAAGTACAAGAACTCCTTCATATGATAAAAAATGAGGGATTTATGCCTTGTTGAAGTTGGCTATTTTTTGGGAAAATGCATGACATCAACATTGATCAAAAATGTTTTTTTTTCCAAAAGGGGCCAAGTTTACATGATCCAAACATGTTCCCAATAATGTTAAGGGTCTCCCACGACCAACCTAAGGCCCATAACATTTTATTTCTTTTTTTGGTTTAATTTTATTACATTTAAAATTGAATTGAAAAAGAAATGGTGCAAGACAATGTTATGTAGCTTTGATCTTAAGCATGAGTCATCAAGAATCATTCAAAGCTCTGCCCCAAAGAGATGGTACAGGAGAAGGTTGAAGAAAATTAAGCCATGGTTGCTTGAATTCAAAGCTACATATTATTAAAAAAGTCAAAAATTCAACAAAGCCATCAAAGCTTCTTAGCTTAGTTTTTAAGTACTTCTATGGCCTATAAATGAAGTAGAATACTTCATTAATCAAGAGACACGAATTCAGAACCATACTCTTGCTTGTATCACTCTTGTAAACAACTTGAAATATTGGAAAAAATTGAAATTCGAATTTTAATTTTTAGCTCAATTCAACCCAAACTAAATACTCAAACACGTTCCTCAAACATCCCTGAATCTATCCCAATTGTTTTCAGCAAGCAAAACCTCAAAAAACACGCATCTAAAGCTCACGGTTTGCTCAAACATAAACCTACCAAAATATGATCATACATGCATATTTAACACGATGTAATCATATAGTTGAGTTTGGTTTATTATTCTGATCGTTTCTGGATAGTTAATTGAAGTTTGGTCACGTATCCATGAAGATACCATTTTAGGGTTCTTGAACTCTATTTTGGGGTTTTTAGCTAGAGGCAAAATTAGACCAAACTAGTGGCATATTTGAACTCAGTGGATCATGACGAATAGAATGGACAGGTCGCGAAAAATTTTTGTGCATGTTTACCCCTATTCGCTATTTTGCAGGTTTGAGCTCACATATTACAGCGTTTTTTTGGCAAAAACGCTGTTAAAAGTGGTGGCCAGAGGTTGAAGATGATGAGGTGTCCTCACCTAAGTGGCCAGCGCGCGCGTTTTTTAAATGTAAAATTTCTGATCCTATGCCTTGCAGGTCCTGTACGTGCCATGTGCCTTCAATCCAGTCACCATCAGATCAACTTGTCACTCAATCCAACGCTCATGATATGCTCATCCTTACCATAGACCTTCCTATCAACCACACCAGATCATTAATTATATATTTTCTATTTTATTTAATTTACTTTACAAAATTAATTTAAAATAGTTTACAAAATCAAAAAAATATAATAAAAATATTTTTAGGCTTATAAAATAATCTATTATTTTTTGACATAAAAATATTTTTATTTTTCTTAATAATTAAAATATTTTGCTTAATTAATTAGTATATATTTATATATTTGCTTTTTAATTATTTCAACCAATCAAAAAATCAGAAAACAAATTGTTCTTTTTTATTAAATTTAGTTTATATATTATAGACTAATTTTGTATATATTTAGAATATTTTTCTCTTTAAGTTTTAATTATTTGTATAATTGTTTATATAATTATATGTTAATTTAACTTAATAATTTTCAAAACAACTTCAAAAAATAAAAAAAAAATAGTTTTTATTTTAAAATTAATTAACAAGCAATATGAACATATTTTAGACTTAATTTTTTAGGTTTAAATTTTATTTCCAATGCATAGCATTTTAATTAAATTAGTTATATATTAATTCTAATTAAAATCAACCATCCAAAAGACCAAAAATATTTCTTTTATTTTATTGCAATTTAAATTCCTAGATAAGTGTATAGGTTGTCAAATTCATGTAAATAGCGTAGTTTACATTTCCCGCACAATCGATGTAATAGCGTAGATTTACTTTCCGCATTTTACATTCCCGCATTTTAATTCCAGTACATATAAAACTGCGTGTATGTCAAGAATAACAACTGAAGCGTTAGATCACTAACTTCAAAGATAAAAATATCTGAATCAAAAAACACAATCAAACTTGCACCTCTTAGGGTAATCCCTCTGTTACTCTTTTCAAAATCCAAATTCTACTATTTCAAATGCAAAATCGAACCTTTGTTTACATCCGGTAAAAGGAGAATTTTCTAAAGGAAATAGGAAAGGACCTTATAAAACTTAGGGTAGATCTCCTAATTGCTTGCTCAAATCAAGACAAACAAATGTCTCACATCTTCATTGTTTTTCAAAACAAAACTTTCAAAAAAAGACAACATTTTGTATATATCCAAACAAGGATCATTACGAGGTTAACGTTCTTTTTTTCAAAACATCCTTCGAAAGGTAAAACACTTTGTATACATCCGCACAAGGATCATTATAAAGTCAATTTACAAAATGAATTTTAAAACCACATACAAGCATTTCAAGGCAAGACAAATGATTCAAACAAGTGAGCTAAGCAATTAAGAGCCCATGGATAACCATGGATACAAAGGGTGCTAACACCTTCCCTTTGTATAACCTACCCCCTTACCCAAAATCTCTTAAAGGTCTTTTTCTGTTTCTTTTATAAACCTTTCCTTAATTGGATAAAATAAAAGTCGGTGGCGACTCTCTGATTTTCAAAACTCAAAAACAAAAGAAGAGTCAGTTCGTATCTCTCACACGAGAGGTAGTAAAAAACCGAGCGCACGACAGCTCCTGTGGGGAGCGTTCTGGTAGATGAACTTTTTTGTAGAAAACTGTCGTTCTTTAATTCTGCCAGAGTATTTTGCTTGGGGAAGTGGATGAACTGTCTTCGTAGAAGGCTGCCATTCATCAACTTAGCAAGAGATCCACTGGGGAAATAGACCGTGAATACCACAGTACTGTTGAGGGTAAAACTTATCCGCTCGGTTGGTGATGCGTGGATTTTGAGATCAAACAAACTTCTCGACCGAGATTGCCATTTGTTTGATGTACACGGACTCTCTGGGGAGGCGTGTAAGAATGAAGTTGATCAGCTTGTAAGTGGTTGGACGAATCATCTGAAGAGATTTGTTGATTGCTGATCATGATGAAATCGTCATCTTAGTTGATGACGCTTGAGTTGGATATGCCATGCTGAACTGGCTAAAAACAAACTGTCTTGACTTGGACTACTGTTTTTTCTTGTGAATCGCGTGTTAACCCCTGCCGGGGACTTGAAAGAATTGCATGGTGACCCCCGCCGGGGACTTGAAAGAATTGCGTGGTAACCCCCGCCGGGGACTTAATTTGTTGCATGGTGACCCCCGCCGGGGACTTGATGATCTGCGTGGTAACCCCCGCCGGGGACTTGATCTGATGAAGATTCTTTGACAAGGGTGACGCTTGTCTGTTGCTGGAAGAATCTCTTGCTCGGGAAATTCCCAAATTGAAGTCTATGTGACTTAGGCAATAATATGATCAAAGCCTAACTAGACTATGCTAACTGTGCAGACATATGATATGATGCGTGCATGAATGTTATTATGATTGTGAAATGTAAAGTGAATGTGAATAGAATTGTCGCGGGTGTGAAATCCTGTGACTTGAGTTTTTGTTGATTTGAAGATGTCTTCTTCTTGAAAAATGTAGCTTGCACTCCGTTGGGGATACCGGGTTGTCGGTTGTCCGCTGTTTGAAGTGAGTGAAATTATTTGAAGTGAAGATCCGTCATCGAGAGATGTTCGCAAAGCGACCTCGTGGGGAAATCTTGGTTCCCGGAGTCTCGACCGTTCTCGGAGAAACTGTTGGCGTTCTGCCTATTGTTTGTAAACCTTAGAAAGAAGTTTCACCTTTATTTTGCAAGTAAATTCATTTTATTTTGAAAACGTTTGTTTCAAGAAAATGACTGTCAAACTTAAATGCAATTTTAAGAAACTGAATAAGACTCGATTGCAAAGAAAAGGCACAAGGCTCAAATTGTTATTTATGTGGAATGGAAATCAGCCGAAGGCGTGACGACCGTTATCTTTCCCTTCCGCTCAGAGTTGCGCTGTATTCGTGTGTAATACGGTGAACTGACTTTTTTAGAAATGTCGCGGTAAGCAAGAGTCGCCACCGACTTTTATTTTATCCAAATTATCAGAAGGGCTAAAAGAACAGGAAAAACCTTTTAAATAAAAAACTGAGTTCGGGAGGTAATTTATGCAAAGGGAAGGTGTAAGGAACCCTTTGCATCCATGGTTTTCCATGGGCTCTTAATTGCTTTGCTCTTTTGAAGGAAAAAGTGTAGAAAAGAAACAAGACTTTAGCTTGTAAATAAGCGTAGCCTTTTGAAATTTTTTGAGAAAAGGGTAGAAAAAGATTTTAAACCAGAGCATGCAATTAAGGGCAAATTACCTGGTCAGATGAAAAATGTTCTTTTAGCCTTTCAGGGCTATCCATACCATAGGAGGGTAAGGAAGTCCTTTGATTTGGAGGTTGAAGGGTGGACGAATTATCGTTCGCCACAAGACAGTCCCATGCCATAGAGGGGCAGGTAGTCTAAGGGAAGGATCAGAATAGCCATCTTCGTTAGGCAACCAGAGGATACCTCAGCACTTCGTAGGCAACTTCGAGGGACGAGGTCATATTTGGGGAATCGAAGGCAGCATCATTAGGGACTTATGACCTTGAGAATGAACTGACGGCAATATTGCTGAGGTATCCTCGTATTCGAGGGACTTCGGCTATTCTGCATTAAAACACAAGGCAACAGGCAATAAGAGGGGTACCATAAAAGGTGCGTGGGTGCAACAATCACGTGATCAAATTCAGAATAAGTTATCTTGCAATTAGGTGATGCTAATTCAATTGAGAGTTATCACTCCCTAGAATTACTAACCACAGCAATTAATATTATACAGTATTAAGTGCCTTCAAGGCCAAACAATACAACTCGAAACAGATAAAAAAAACATTATGGGAATGGGGGAAAAGAGGAATAATAGATCTGACTCAAGTAATAATTAAAGAAATCAGATAGGTTTTAGGGTTACCGACTATTGAGCTTTGGCGGTTGGCTAACCCTGAAAGTTAGGAAAAGAAAAATAGATAACCAAGGGTGAGTGCATTATCGATTCACTAACAGTCGAGGCTAACTTTAATCTGATAAAACTAAAGCTAAATTAAAATTAATATGGAATAGAACTTAGCTTTTGATCAAATATGGCTCGTAGTCGGAGGTAGCCTCGAGGTTAACCCTGAAAAATTGGCAAAGACAGACAGAAAAGGAAGTGAGTGCAGAAAGAATCCATTGAGCTTCGAGGTTAAACCCTAATCAGTTCTATAAGGCCAACAAATATTCAAATAAAATAATAAGATCGAGACTTAGCTTTGATCTAATACGGTTCGTAGTCGGGGAAATCCAGTTACTAACCCTAAAAATGCACCAAGAAACAGAAAAATTTTAGTGTAGGTGAGATCTTCGTAAACCCTGATTAGGGTACAAATTAATTAAAAATAACGATCGATTTAATTAATTATTGGTGTTTCAACCTAATTAATTAAATCGATGGCAAAATTAAATTCGATTAAATATGTGACATTCTCATGATTTTCTATTAATTAAAAGCAATTAATTGAGATTTTATAAAATCACTTGAATAAATAAAATCAATGTAAAACAAATAAGTAAATAATAAAAAAAATAATATATAAAAAGAAAAAAAGGTTTAGAAAAAGAAGTTTTTTAGAAAAATGTTTGTCAATAAAAAATAAAAAAATTATGAAAAACTTAACTTTTGATTGTATGTGGCGCGCGCGTGTGGTCTATGGTGTGGTTGCAGCTTCAGGAGCGTTGGATACATTAAACTGATGATCTGATGGCTTGTGAGGACGCGCGTGCATGGCATACCATGCGTCTTAACGTACCGGATCACCCAGCCTTTTGAACTTTTGCGCGCGCGTGGCCAGCCAATAGGAAGAGGACACGTCCTCGTCTTCTTCAACTAATTTTCAGAAACCAGCTTTTTACAGCGCTTGTTACAGATACGCTATAAAAGACCTACGCCTTTTACACCTGCAAATAACGAATGCAAGCAAAACGCAAAAGAAATATGGCGCACCACCATGGATCGATTCGTCTCATTCACGCGAATGCAATGGTGCCTGAGATTTAACCTAATTTTGCCTAAATAAGAAAGCCCCCTTTTGGAATTCGAAGGTTCATCAATGGCAGATGGCTCGTATAATCATAATAATGCAATTAAACTTCCAGGATCCATCATAACATCATGATAAACATAAATATGCCACTTAAATTCATGTGTGATGCATAAAAAGCTGTAATCGAAGGAAAGAAAAATCGGACAAACCGTGGGCTATGGAGATCGATTCTGGATGTGTTGCTCGAGTGTGAGAGTTAGAATTGCTTCCGTGATGTCCAAGGAAGGTACTTGAATGATTAGATCTCCTTGAATTGCCTTGCAACACAGAATTGGAGTTTGAAATTTTTGTGAATCTTTGAGTTCGGGTAGGGTTCTCTTATGCAGAATTTTTGTAACCCTAGTGACCTGAATCAAATGTGTACTTATAGCAGATGGATTAGGGTTGCTTAAACTCAATCAAATCTTTTTGAATCAATCAATTGGAATTTGATTTCAATATGATTTTTTAAGTTTCTAAATTTGTTCTTGATTGATCTTTTTGCACCTCAAGCTATGGGAACGAAATTGGTATGATTTAATGAGGATATTTGATTGATATTTGGCTTAAAATCAAAGCAAAATCACATCTTCATTTAATTTGTTATTTTATATAATTAAATTATGATTTAAATGCATAAAAATCATAAAATAATTAATAAAAACAATATAAAATTGAGAGATATGTTTTTGGGGCGTGGATGGGCTTAGGATAAGGATTGGATGAAAAGAATATGGGCTCCTTTGAGAATATTTGGGATTTTGGACCTTTTTCCTTCATGCATACCCTTGAAAATCAGTGAACTTGTACACCTTGCCATTTCCTCATACTTCAATATTTTTTCAAGTTCTTGGACTTTTTAGAAACCTTAGAGAGTCCTCTAACCAATGTTTTTGGTATCTTGTCAAAATAATTTTCCATGCTCCTTGTGTACTCTTTTGAAAAAGATGACTTCTGGTTGACTTTTGAAAGGGACCTGTAATGTTTTGATCCATATCTCTTAAATGAAGCATTTTTAGACTTGGCATGTGAGAGACAAAATTGTACAGAATTAAATTTCCTTCAAAATGAGCTTTGGATTGAAAATTTTTGATGTTCCATGTGGGAGTTATGGCTGGTCAAAGTTCAGTTGACTTTCTCCTATGAAAACCCTAATTTAGAAACTTTTGAAATTGTTGATTTCTGATCTTTCCTTGATGAACCATGATCAATCCTTGATCAAATGGTGAATCATACTTCAATATTAGGATGTTGACAAAAAAATCAGGAGTTTTGACTGCATTTTGACCACAGTTGACTTTTAGGTCAACCTAGTCGACTGTTGACTTTCTGAGAAATCGAGTGATCAACTCTTTGAATTGAGACCTGAATTTTGTCATGGAGGTAGTTTGAAACATCATAAGACATATGAGATCCCTTGGAGCCTTTGTTTCATTGATTTTCTTCAGGAAACCACAAACCCTAGTTTCTTGAACCTTGTTTAGGAGAGGGTGTCTTTGAGCTTTGTAGCTTGATTTGAATTTGAACAAGAGAAATAGTATGGGCAAATTTTGGGGTATGACAGCTGCCCCTATTCAAGTTTCTTAAACCTGAAGATGTAGAGTGGTTTGTATGCCAGTCAGAATCTGAAGGTAGAAGAGGATTGAACACTAGAATACCTAGGAATTTGCCCTAGCTGATGATGAAGGGACTTTTGTCGGAGATGGGCTTGAAGATGACATCCAGGTGTTTGGAAAAGATGTATGATGGGGATGGGCTTAAAGATGCCATCCAGATGAGCATGCATTAGACTATGTCTGAAGTGTTTGAGAAGTAGTTGTTTGTATGTTGATCGTGTCATTACGTTCGTAGCAACTGAATTAGATCTTGGAAAGATGATCGCATCCACACCGTTCATGATGATGGAATTAGATCTCTTGTCGTGTCAGCACCGTTCGTAGTAACTGAATTAGACTGAGGAGGTAATTGATCGTGTCCACACCGTTCGTGATGACGGAATTAGATCTCTGAGAGTTGATCGTGTCAGTACCGTTCGTAGTAACTGAATTAGATCTTGGATAGATGATCGCGTCCACACCGTTCGTGATGATGGAATTAGATCTCTTGTCGTGTCAGCACCGTTCGTAGTAACTGAATTAGACTTTGGAAAAGTTAATCGTGTCTACACCGTTCGTGATGATAGAATTAGCTCTTTGAGGGTCGATCGTGTCAGCACCGTTTGTAGTAACTGAATTAGATCTTGGAATGATGATCGTGTCTACACGGTTCGTGATGATAGAATTAGATCTTTGAGGGTCGATCGTGTCAGCACCGTTCGTAGTAACTGAATTAGATCTTGGAAAGATGATCGTGTCTACACCATTCGTGATGATAGAATTAGATCTTTGAAGGTTGATCGTGTCAGCATCGTTCGTAGTAACTGAATTAGATCTTGGAAGATGATCGTGTCTACACCGTTCGTGATGATAGAATTAGATCTTTGAATGTTGATCATGTCAGCACCGTTCGTAGTAACTGAATTAGATCTCGGAAAGATGATCGTGTCTACACCGTTCGTGATGATAGAATTAGATCTTTGAAGGTTGATCGTGTTAGCACCGTTAGTAGTAACTGAATTAGATCTTGGAAGATGATCGTGTCTACACCATTCGTGATGATAGAATTAGATCTTTGAATGTTGATCGTGTCAGCACCGTTCGTAGTAACTGAATTAGATCTCGGAAAGATGATCGTGTCTACACCGTTCGTGATGATAGAATTAGATCTCTTGTCGTGTCAGCACCGTTCGTAGTAACTGAATTAGAGTTCGGGAGGTTGATCGTGTCCACACCGTTCGTGATGATGGAATTAGATCCTTGAGAGTTGACCGTGTCAATACCGTTCGTATTTACTGAATTAGATCGGAGATATTGTTCATGTGCTTGTACCTGTATCCTGAAAAAGGTAAAGTTAGTCTTTATGCAATGTCATGATGCATGTATTATGTGACAAGTCTCTCAAAATAAATGAGAAACTTGCATGTTATGTATGAATTTATTATGAGATAATGTATGCAATGTATGAATATGTTTATGATATATGATGTATGACTATGATTTATCCTGTCTTGATTGAGAAAATAGATCTCTGTGTCATTGTGATTTTGTTGTCTGATTTTGTTTTGAAGATGCTCAGTTGGGGATTTATGATTTCTGCTTGGGGATGAAAGCGATTTGAATGATTGATCTTGATGTACCCTGAACGGGGGTAAGAGAGATGAATAACCCTGTTTGGAGAAGAGAAAAATTTCGGGGAACCAGCATTGTTGAAGATGTAAACTACGTCGAGGAACTAAGTCTCTGTTGTGACGAGACAATTTGAAGATATCTTCTTTAATGATTACATTGTGGGGATATGATCCTGTGAAACCGACTTTGTGGGAAGGCATGGATGATTTGAACATTGCCCCCAGTGGTTATAGTAACTGCCATTCCTGGACTTGTATTGATTGGAACACACCAATGAGTATTGACCAAAGTGTTGAACCTACCTTGTATGGCTTTGCCCCAGCTATTAGGGACTTTGAAGAGATTCGCCTCGCGAAGACCTTATGAGATGTGTACTGTGGGTGACATGCCCCTAGTACTTAGTATGATGCCTCTGACTGATCGGGAAGTAGCTTCGGACCCACTTGGGTGCATGCCTTTGATTGTTTGGCATTCTTGAGAGATTCTTTGAATCTTGACCTAATTTCCCCAGGATTGACTAGATAAAGCATGTCATGCCCCTTGTATTCATTGACTTCTAGTCAACTGAGTCAGTTATAGTGTTGTCTGTCGAGATGACTTTTAGTCATTAGTCGTATACTGTGCAAATTCTTTCTGATGCTAACATTTGAAATTATGTAGCAGAATATGTTTAATAATGAATTCATGAGATGCAATGCATACGTCTGTCTTGAGTTTTTGAAAAACATTAAAACATGAGATGTAAAAGCATGATATTTGTAAAAACGTGATGTTTGTAAAAAACAGGATATCAACTCAGCATTTATGGCAAATCTTAGGGAGTCAGGATACCTTTTTGGTGAAAGTATGCTTTCGAACTAACCATGCTTCAGTTAGGACTTTCAAGGGTTGTAACGTGGCTTGGTTCACGGTTTAAGAAACAAAGGATAACGGCTCAAAATTTATTTGTACCCATCCCCATCTTCGTGATGTTCTTCGATCCTATGCTCAGTTAACTTGGCGTTTAAGTCTTAGCCGAGCTTTTAGTTGTAACATTGACCTTTGATGATGGTTAAAGTACCGGAAGTTTGTTTGGACAGGCAGTCATCCTTTTCGGTAATGCTTTCTTTTGTCGAGGATTTGTAGTGACCTCTTTTGAAATGTTTTCTTTTGTCGAGGATTTTTAGAAATCTCCTTTTTGACATTGTTATCCCTAACTTTTGCCTGAACTGTTTATTCTGAGATTACAATCAGCGGGATGTTTCAATTTTTGATAAGTCTCCTTCATAGGTTTTGACTTAACAGCTTTTTTTCTTTTGATAGATGTTGACTACCTGACTTAATGATTACGGGAAACCATCATTATTTGTGTAAAAGCGTACTGGCACGACTGAGTTAACTGAGAAACTACCCTGCCCCAGGTTATGATCAAAAGGTTTTAAATTGTTCAAGAAAGAAAACTCCTACGCCTTAGGCTCAAAGGGATTGACAAGGGATTAACTTCCTTATATCTCCACTGTTTAGGAATTGAAACAATGCATGTACATCGTCAGCATAGTCCGTTTAAAAGCATACTGTATGAGGTTGCGGTGTCGTTTTCGTCATCCTCCCTTAAAAGGCTTACAACTTAGCAGGAGTTGAGTATCAAAAAACATATGCAAAGTAAAGACATAATTTAAAATGAGTGATAACGAAATAATTTATTCAAGACAAACATATGCAATGCACTAATGATGATTATTAAAACAGATAATGTCCATCATAAGTCGAATGTTTAAACAAACAGAATAGAAATTGCAAATGAAAGTCAAGCTAATGATTAAAAGTTCATCCACTTAGACATTAATCAGTCTTGTCGTGATTAGGCCTGGGAGTAGTGATTACTACAGGAGTCTTGGGATGATGGAATTCAATTTCACCAGCATCGATCATGTCTTGGATCTTGTTCTTCAATGACCAACAATCATTCGTATCATGTCTAGGGCTATTGGAGTGATATGCGCACCTCGCATAGGGCTTATAGCTAGGAGCGGAAGTGTTGGGCTTCACAGGAGGATCCCTCACAGTAATCAAGTTTGTTTTCAACAAATGTTGTAATGCCTGGGCCAGTGACATGTTGATCTTTGTGAACTGAGGCTTAGGTGCATCTGACTTGCGTCTTTGTTGTGGAACTGGTGTAAAGATCAGGACTGTCCCCACAGATTGGTTGTGTTTATTACGACCTTTCCGATTGTGCACAGCATTAGCCACATGAGGTCCCTCAGGCGAGTTGAAGTCAATGATCTTGTCATCAATGAGGTCTTGAATCTTGTGCTTTAATTGCCAACAATCCTCTGTATCATGACCAAGACTATTCGAATGATAAGCACATCTCGCATGGTACTTATACCCAGGAGTGGGATTGGTAGGAAATGATTATGGAGGTAATAGAGTTATGAAGTTCTGATTGAGCAGTTGTTGGAGAACTTGAGACAGCGGTATATGTAATGGAGTAAATGACCGCTTAGGCTTGGATCTCTGATTATCTTGACCACCTTGATGCTTATGTTGATTCTCCTCCCTCTCGATCAGAAGTGCCTTCAATTCTTCTTGCCCCTTGGCCAAGTTAAGGATCAAAGCTTGGAATTCAGCATTCTGAGCTTGGAGATTCTTGATAGATTGTTCGAGATCCATTTTCTCACAGAAATAAACAGCAGAAAGATGAGACACCTGTTTTATGAAGACCTGTGATGCAATGTTTTATGAATGATATGTTTATGCATATGCAATGTTTTCAAGGAATTAAAAGGATTTTAACACATATTGAAACAAAAGGAAAAAACATTATTATTAATTAAATTACGAACTCATAAGGTCATAATCCATTAGTTACATTAGAATGACAAAGAAATAAATAATAATAATAATAAAAGCAATAAAAGTCTAAATTCCGGGACTTTTGTTTTCCTGACGACGCCTCCTTTTCAGAACCCTGACTTCTTCCTTGTGTGCCTTAATCATTTCTTCTCTTTCTTGAACAAGCCTTGAAATTTCCTCTTCCCATGAATTAATCTGATCCGGGGAAACAAAATCTTCAATCTTCCATTTGCGAGAAAAGTAGTCAAGTAAAGTCTCTCGCTCTTTAGCATCTTGTGTCAACACTTCTTTTTCAGCTTCAACCTTTCATAAGCATCTCTCAAAGTCATCCCTTTCCCTTTTTAGTCGGTTAACAGTTGCAACAAGATCTTCATTTGGAGTAGGAACATATGGCTCAAATGCAATTGGGACAGCAGGAGGAGCTACTCTTGGTACTATGGGCGTATCAGAAGGGTAAGGCATCCCAAACTCCATAACTCGATCATAAACCCATTAGAAGTATGGGTCTCATGGCATGTAGTTTCTCCTTCCTATATCTTTTGCACCAACTTTCTTTACTTTTGACCAAGCTTTGATGAAGAGATTTCTTTTCTTTGCCTCGTCTGAATCATAGCTGAAATACTCTGCACTAATATACAAAGAACATGGCTTATCCTTCAAAGCAAAACCAAACTGATGTCGAGCTAGAATGGGATTATAAGTTATTCCTCCACAGACACCAAGAAGAGGTATATTAGGGAATTCTCCAAAGCTATCAAATAAAAAAGTTCTTTCAAACTTCTTTTGGTACCAGATGACATTGTCAAAAGAAAGCTTCATAATTCTTTGAGCCCAAGTTAAATCTTCTTCATTCTTTCTTATGGAGAGGGGTAAGTGTGAAATAAACCACTTATGCAAGAGAGGAGCAAATCCGAGGACACAACCTTTCCTTTTTGATACTCGGAAGTGAATAGAATGTAACAAATCACCAAGTAAAGTAGGAACGGGATTCTTACTGAGGAATATCTTGATAGCAGCCACATCAACAATTTTGTCATAATGAAAAAATAGGACTTGTCCATAAATTAAAAGAGACAAAACAGCTTCCAAAGCATCCATACTTGAAGCTTTAGCAAAAATCTCCGCTTTTTCATAAAGGAAATCAAGGGGTAATCCAGAATATTCTTTCTTACTAATCCAAACCTTCTCAATATCTGATCTTGGCAAGTGTAGGGCAGCAGCGATGACTTCCCACTTAGGATCTTCTTCTTTACCAGTATAAGGAATTTGATTGAGCACAGGGAGCCCCAGCAAGTATGAGAATTCTTCCAAGGATGGTACCAACTGAAAATCTCTATAAGTGAAGCAATATAGTAACGGATCATAGAATTGAACCATGGTGTTGAGAAGAACTTCATCCACATTAGTTCGTACTAAACTGATAAGCATGTTGAGAGACTCACTGAATATGAGAGAACCAGAAAGGTTGTCGCAGAAAACCTTTAATGGTGTAGGTACTTTCTTGAAATTGAGGAAGAACGGTTTACGGCCTTTGGTTTCCATATTCAAATAACCTACAAAACAATATACGGTTAAAAATCCCCAATTCCTTGAAATGGGTTAGTCATGCCATGTATGAATGATGCATGTATGCATGATGCACAAACACAAATAAGTCCACACAAATCACACAATTTCCTTAGGCTTGGCTTGCATGGATTTTAGATCATGTGAGATACCCTTCCCAAAGGTATTTCTAAGGATAAAGATGATATCAGCAACGGGTTCTACCGAGTTACCCAGAATTGCCAGCCCTCCTAAAGCCTCCTCGAACATGATACCTACATACCATGCAATGATACTTTGAGAAAGAACCTATCTGAGTTGTAGTATCGGGTAGCGACCATGCTCTCAACATACATCAAGAGTATTCCCCCCACTACATTCCTAAAAGTCAAGATGGGTTAAAGGTAACTAAAGGTCCTTAAGCTCCGACTCACCCACGGACATCCGCACGAACCTCCCTCATACAAGAGAAGCATGCAAACACCCATAGAGGCCTAACTTAAGCGTGAACTCTCATATTGACCAATCCTCCACATACATGAAGGAGGTCGCCATGACTATGCCACTTCCTATCTTAGATGTACTTGAATCCGGGTGTAGGATTCGTCCTTCAGTTAAATCCCAAAACAGCCCTGAAAAATAAAGCAAACAAAGCAAATAATAGAAAACATTTAAGTGAATCCTATGCTTTTAAGGTAACCCCTATTTTATAAGAAAATTCTCCCCAGCAGAGTCGTCAGTTCTGTAATACGGTGAACTGACTTTTTTAGAAATGTCGCGGTAAGCAAGAGTCGCCACCGACTTTTATTTTATCCAAATTATCAGAAAGGCTAAAAGAACAGGAAAAACCTTTTAAATAAAAGAACTGAGTTCGGGGGGTAATTTATGCAAAGGGAAGGTGTAAGGCACCCTTTGCATCCATGGTTTTCCATGGGCTCTTAATTGCTTTGCTCTTTTGAAGGAAAAAGTGTAGAAAAGAAACAAGACTTTAGCTTGTAAATAAGCGTAGCCTTTTGAAATTTTTTGAGAAAAGGGTAGAAAAAGATTTTAAACCAGAGCATGCAATTAAGGGCAAATTACCTGGTCAGATGAAAAATGTTCTTTTAGCCTTTCAGGGCTATCCATACCATATGAGGGTAAGGAAGTCCTTTGATTTGGAGGTTGAAGGGTTGTCGAATTATCGTTCGCCACAAGACAGTCCCATGCCATAGAGGGGCAGGTAGTCTAAGGGAATGATCAGAATAGCCATCTTCGTTAGGCAACCAGAGGATACCTCAGCACTTCGTAGGAAACTTCGAGGGACGAGGTCATATTTGGCGAATCGAAGGCAACATCATTAGGGACTTATGACCTTGAGAATGAATAGAGGGCAACATTGCTGAGGTATCCTCGTATTCGAGGGACTTTGGCTATTCTACATTAAAACACAAGGCAACAGGCAACAGGCAACAGGCAACAAGCAACAAGAGGGATACCATAAAAGGTGCGTGGGTGCAACAATCACGTGATCAAATTCAGAATAAGTTATCTTGTAATTAGGTGATGCTAATTCAATTCAGAGTTTCACTCCCTAGAATTACTAACCACAACAATTAATATTATACAGTATTAAGTGCCTTCAAGGCCAAACAATACAACTCGAAACAGATACAAAAAAACATTATGAGAATGGGGGAAAAGAGGAATAATAGATCTGACTCAAGTAATAATTAAAGAAATCAGATAGGTTTTAGGGTTAGCGACTATTGAGCTTTGGCGGTTGGCTAACCCTGAAAGTTAGGAAAAGAAAAATAGAAAACCAAGGGTGAGTGCATTATCGATTCACTAACAGTCGAGGCTAACTTTAATCTGATAAAAATAAAGCTAAATTAAAATTAATATGGAGTAGAACTTAGCTTTTGATCAAATATAGCTCGTAGTCGGAGGTAGCCTCGAGGTTAACCCTGAAAAATTGGCAAAGACAGACAGAAAAGGAAGTGAGCGCAGAAAGAGTCCATTGAGCTATGAGGTTAAACCCTAATCAGTTCTATAAGGCCAACAAATATTCAAATAAAATAATAAGATCGAGACTTAGCTTTGATCTGATACGGTTCATAGTCGGGGAAATCCTGTTACTAACCCTGAAAAATGCACCAAGAAACAGAAAAATTTTAGTGTAGGTGTGATCTTCGTAAACCCTGATTAGGGTACAAATTAATTAAAAATAACAGGATAAACGGTCGATTTAATTAATTATTGGTTTTTCAACCTAATTAATTAAATCGATGGCAAAATTAAATTCGATTAAATATGTGACATTCTCATGATTTTTTATTAATTAAAAGCAATTAATTGAGATTTTATAAAATCACTTGAATAAATAAAATCAATTTAAAAAATAAGTAAATAATAAAAAAAATTATATAAAAATAAAAAAAGGTTTAGAAAAAAGAAGTTTTTTAGAAAAATGTTTGTGAAGAAAAAAACTATAAAAACCATTACTAAACATATATATATATATATATATATATATATATATATATATATATATATATATATATATATATATATATATATATATATATATATATATATATATATATATATATATATATTAAAATAAATAATAGGTTGTGTAATAAAAAATAAAAAAAAATATGAAAAACTTAACTTTTGATTGTATGTGGCGCGCGCGTGTGGTCTATGGTGTGGTTGCAGCTTCAGGAGCGTTGGATACATTAAACTGATGATCTGATGGCTTGTGAGGACGCGCGTGCATGGCATACCATGCGTCTTAACGTACCGGATCACCCAGCCTTTTGAACTTTTGCGCGCGCGTGGCCAGCCAATAGGAAGAGGACACGTCCTCGTCTTCTTCAACCAATTTTCAGAAACCAGCTTTTTACAACGCTTGTTACAGATAAGCTATAAAAGACCTATCCCTTTTACACCTGCAAATAACGAATGCAAGCAAAACGCAAAAGAAATATGGCGCACCACCATGGATCGTATGATCATAGTAATGCAATTAAACTTCCAGGATCCATCATAACATCATGATAAACATAAATATGCCACTTAAATTCATGTGTGATGCATAAAAAGCTGTAATCGAAGGAAAGAAAAATCGGACAAACCGTGGGCTATGGAGATCGATTCTGGATGTGTTGCTCGAGTGTGAGAGTTGGAATTGCTTCTATGATGTCCAAGGAAGGTGCTTGAATGATTAGATCTCCTTGAATTGCCTTGCAGCACAAAATTGGAGTTTGAAATTTTTGTGAATCTTTGAGTTCGGGTAGGGTTCTCTTATGCAGAATTTTTGCAACCCTAGTGACCTGAATCCAATGTGTACTTATAGCAGATGGATTAGGGTTGCTTAAACTCAATCAAATCTTTTTGGATCAATCAATTGGAATTTGATTTCAATATGATTTTTTAAGTTTCTAAATTTGTTCTTGATTGATCTTTTTGCACCTCAAGCTATGGGAACGAAATTGGTATGATTTAATGAGGATATTTGATTGATATTTGGCTTAAAATCAAAGCAAAATCACATCTTTATTTAATTTGTTATTTTATATAACTAAATTATGATTTAAATGCATAAAAATCATAAAATAATTAATAAAAACAATATAAAATTGAGAGATATGTTTTTGGGGCGTGGATGGGCTTAGGATAAGGATTGGAGGAAAAGAATATGGGCTCCTTTGAAAATATTTGGGATTTTGGACCTTTTTCCTTCATGCATACCCTTGAAAATCAGTGAACTTTTACACCTTGCCATTTCCTCATACTTCAATATTTTTTCAAGTTCTTGGACTTTTTAGAAACCTTAAAGAGTCCTCTAACCAATGTTTTTGGAGTCTTGTCAAAATAATTTTCCATGCTCCTTGTGTACTCTTTTGAAAAAGATGACTTCTGGTTGACTTTTGAAAGGGACCTGTAATGTTTTGATCCATATCTCCTAAATGAAGCATTTTTAAACTTGGCATGTGAGAGACAAAATTGTAGAGAATTAAATTTACTTCAAAATGAGCTTTGGATTGAAAATTTCTGATGTTCCATGTGGGAGTTATGGCTGGTCAAAGTTCAGTTGACTTTCTCCTATGAAAACCCTAATTTAGAAACTTTTGAAATTGTTGATTTCTGATATTTCCTTGATGAACCATGATCAATCCTTGATCAAATGGTGAATGATACTTCAATATGAGGATGTTGACAAAAAATCAGGAGTTTTGACTGCATTTTGACCACAGTTGACTTTTAGGTCAACCTAGTCGACTGTTGACTTTCTGAGCAATCGAGTGATCAACTCTTTGAATTGAGACCTGAATTTTGTCATGGAGGTAGTTTGAAACATCATAAGACATATGAGATGCCTTGGAGCCTTTGTTTCATTGATTTTCTTCAGGAAACCACAAACCCTAGTTTCTTGAACCTTGTTTAGGAGAGGGTGTCTTTGAGCTTTGTACCTTGATTTGAATTTGAACAAGAGAAATAGTATGGGAAAATTTTGGGGTATGACATCGTGCTTCATAGAAGATGACCTACTGATGATGAATACTCCGCTATGGATTTTCTGATGATCAAGTTTGTCCTGAACACAGTTACTTGCCATATATCCCTAACTTTTGCGTAGATTACCCCTTTCGGGTTTTAAATCTACCGGGATTGATTTATTATTTTTTTATGTCTCTAACTTTTGCATGAATCGCCCTTTCGGGTTTTCGATTCACCGAGACGCTATTTTTTGCCTAAGTCGCTCTTTGCGAGTTTTCGACTTAGCGAGCTATTCTTTTGATTATTTAGGCGAAGTATTTCTTGACTGCGTCGATGTTCACAGGACGGGTGAATTCTTCTCCATCCATAGTCGTGAGTATTAAGGCTCCTCCCGAGAAAGCTCTCTTGACCACGTATGGGCCGTCATAATTGGGAGTCCATTTTCCCCTTAAATCTGTGAGAAAAGATTGAATCTTTTTTAGAACAAGGTCGCCTTCTTTGATTGTGCGAGGTCGGACCTTTGTGTCGAAAGCTTTCTTCATTCTTTGTTGATATAGCTGTCAGTGGCATAAAGCTGCCATGCGCTTTTCTTCGATTAAGTTCTACTCATCGAATCTGTTTTGACACCACTCGGCTTTTGTTAATTTTGCCTCCATTAAGACTCTCGTTGATGGGATCTCAACCTCTATGCGTAGGACTGCCTCCATGCCATACACAAGGGAGAAATGAGATGCTCTATTCGAAGTATGTAAAGATGTACGGTAACCATGAAGAGCAAACGGGAGCATTTCATGCCAATCTTTGTATGTGATGACCATTTTCTGAATGATTTTCTTGATGTTTTTGTTAGCTGCTTCTACAGCTCCTTTCATCTTTGGTCTGTAAGGAGACGAGTTGTGATGTTCAATCTTGAATTCTTCACAAAGTTCCTTCATCATTTTGTTGTTTAAATTTGACCCATTGTCAGTGATTATCTTGCTAGGAATGCTATAGCGACAGATGATGTGATTCTTGATGAATCTGACGACAACTTGTCTTGTGACGTTTGCATATGAAGCTGCTTTGACCCACTTGGTGAAATAGTCTATGGCTACCAAGATGAAGCGATGTCCGTTGGACGTTTTTGGCTCGATCATTCCGATCATGTCGATTCCCCACATGGATAAAGGCCAAGGGGAAGAGAGTATGTTGAGGAGAGATGGTGGCACGTGAATTCTATCGGCGTAGATTTGACATTTGTGACACCTCTTTGTATACTGGTAGCAATCTGACTCCATCGTCAGCCAATAATATCTTGCTCTCAGTATTTCCCTTGTCATGGTGTGTCTGTTGGTGTGAGTACCAAAGGAACCTTCATGTATTTCTCTCATGAGTGTTTCTGCTTCGTTTCTATTAACGCATCTGAGCAGAATCATGTCAAAGTTTCTCTTGTACAGAACATCTTCATTCAGGAAGAATCTGCCAGCTAACTTTCTCAAAGTTTTTCTATCTTTCTTTGATGCCCCAAGAGGGTACTCTTGCCTTTGACGAAAGTTTTTGATGTCGTGATACCACGGTTTATCGTCGATGATCGCTTCTGCTGTGAAAACATGAGTCGGCCTATCCAGGCGCATGACATCGATTTGAGGAATGTCATTCCAATGATTTATCCTAATCATGGAAGAGAGTGTGGCTAATGCATTAGCCAAGTTGTTTTCTTCACGAGGAATGTGATGAAAATCTACCCTGTCGAGGAATGGTAACAATCTTCTTGCGTAGTCTTTGTAAGGGATTAGCCCTGGTTGGCATGTTTCCCATTCTCCTTTAATTTGATTGATTACCAAAGCAGAATCTCCTTATACATCCAAGTGTTTGATTCTTAGATCCACGGCTTCTTCGAGACCCATGATGCAAGCTTCATATTCGGCCTCATTGTTTGTGCACTTGAAAGTTAATCTGGCGGTAAATGGAATATGGGTACCTCGAGGGGTAACAATGATTGCCCCAATTCCTCGTCCATAAGCATTGACGGCTCCGTCAAAGATTAAGCCCCACTAGGATCCTATCTCAGGTCCTTCGTCTGGTAGTGGCTCGTCGTAATCTTTCACCATGAGGTACATGACGTCCTCGTCCGGAAAGTCAAATCCGATTGATTCATGATCATTGAGTGGATGGTAAGCCAAGTGCTCAGCTAGGATGCTTCCTTTCACAGCTTTCTGAGCGTGATACTCAATGTCGTATTCTGATAACAGCATCTGCCAACGGGCAATTCTCTCGGTCAAGGCAGGCTTTTCAAAGATGTACTTGATTGGATCCATCTTGGAGACCAACCAAGTAGTATGTCGAATCATGTATTGGCAGAGATGCTTGGCAGCCCAGACCAAAACACAACACGTTTTCTCGAGCATGGAGTAGCGGGATTCACAGTCAGTGAATTTCTTGCTCAGGTAGTAGATGGCATGCTCTTTTCTTTTTGTCTCGTCTTGCTGTCCAAGGACACAACCCATGGAATCTTCTAAGACGGTTAAGTACATTATCAAAGGTATTCCTTCCACTGGAGGAGACAAGATGGGTGGTTCGAGCAGATATTCCTTAATGCTGTCGAACGCTTTCTGACAATCGTCTGTCCAGACGCAACTTTGATTTTTCCGTAGAAGTTTGAAAATTGGAGCACAAGTTGCAGTCATGAGATATATGAATCTCGATATGTAATTGAGACGTCCAAGAAATCCTCTAACTTGTTTCTCGGTTCTGGGCGAAGGCATTTCTTGAATTGCCTTGACTTTGTCTGGATCTACTTCAATTCCTCGTTTGCTGGCGATGAAACCAAGGAGTTTTCCTGAATAAACACCAAAGTTACACTTGTTGGGATTCAGGCGAAGCTAAAACTTCCATAAGCGTTGAAAGAGCTTTGACAGATTCTGTATATGATCTTCCTTATTTTCTGATCTGGCAATCATGTCGTCCACAAAAACTTCCACTTCCTTATGCATCATGTCATGGAAAAGTGTAGTCATGGCTCTTTGATAAGTTGCCCCTGTGTTCTTTAGTCCAAAAGGTATAACGCGGTAGTAGAACGTTCCCCAGGGGGTGATGAAAGCTGTTTTCTCCATGTCTTCAGGTGCCATTTTGATTTGTTTGTATCCCGAAAATCCGTCCATGAATGAGAAAACGTTGGATTTTGTTGTACTATCAACCAACATGTCAATATGTGGTAGAGGAAAGTCGTCCTTAGGGCTAGCTTTGTTCAAATTTTTGTAGTTGACGCATACGCGTACTTTTCCGTCTTTCTTGGCAACGGGAACAATGTAAGCTAACCACTGAGGGTATTCTGAAGTGACGAGGAAACCAACGCTGATTTGCTTTTGAACTTCCTCTTTGATTTTCATGGCCATCTCCGGATGAGTTCTTCTCAATTTTTGCTTGGCCGGAGGGCATTCTGGCTTCAATGGCAAGTGATGCTCCACTATACTAGTATCCAACCCTGGCATATCCTTATAGGACCAAGCGAAGACATCTGAGAATTCTTTGAGCAGTTGTATCAAACTCTCTCTGATCTCTGAATTGAGCAAAGCTCCAATCTTAACCTCTTATCTATTTCCGTCGGAACCAAGGTTAATGATCTCTAAAGGCTCATTGTATGGCTGAATGGCCTCTTCCCTTTGTTGGAGTAGCCGAGAAATTTCTTCTGATATTTCTTCGTCTTCTTCTTCCCCTGCCTCGAATACAGGAGACTCAAAGTTTGGAGAAGTCATGTGATCGCACGTTTCAACGGGGTATTTTATGATTAATCTGCATATGTGTGATGAGTTTTATTTAGACAACGAGGGAAAAATCGGTGTATGCAGTTAATGGAATGTTTTGATGTTTTTTAAGGGTGTTTTTTAAGATTACCAATTTTCGAAAAAAGAAAAGGGAAAAACTAACGAAGGAACAAAATGACATTTTTATTTATCGACAGTCACTTCTTGAAACAAAGACCCTATAAAACAAAACTCTATTGGTTTGGGCAAAGCAAAGAGGGACATTTTCCTAGGAAATAGTAAAATGCAAAGCCCTATGAAACATCTCTTCACCACGGGCTATGGTGAGAGGACAAAATAACAGTGAAAGTTCCTACTAAGGAGTGCGAATAACAGTCGAAACTTCAACAGCCGTCCAATAGTGGCGAACCTCATTGTGCACTATGTAATCTGGCACCTTAGGATTGAGTTAGCCTGTGGTAGGTATTGATTTACCAACCACTGTATTTGTAACACTCAGATGATCCTCTTCTGCTTCAGCAGACTGAGCAGTGTGAGCATACCCATTTCCAAGTGGAGTATATCGGATTTTCTTTTGAGGAAACTTCCAATCTTCTGAATGGAGAGACTCTTTGTCGGAGACACTTTCGAGACCATCCTCTTCTGTATTTTGATCTTGCTCTTCTCCCAAGATGGCATTGACTCGGTATGTACAATCCCAATTCGTAGCCTCAGAAGGTGACTTGGGGATATAGTCCTCAATGATGACTTCACCAGACGGTGATGATGAATAGCAAGGCTTGAATATCTCTTTTGGCTGAGCAAAGTACTCATGATCAATATTCCATCCAGTTGGAACAATGTCTTCAAGAGAGATTTTTGAACTTTCAGGAGCGGAGTATTTCACCATGTAGTCGAATTTTCCGCTTGGTTCTCCTAATGTATCCCAGGTTTCTTCGGGGATAAGAGAAACTTCCTCTGATAAACCATGACTTCTGGTGGCGAGGCTGTTGACAACTTTGTCACTGCTTGGTTGAGTCTTACTTCCAGATCCTTTAAAGATAACAGAAAGGTGAATCAGACTCTGTTAGGGAGATGTATCCTGATCTGCGAAGGTAGGATAGACATTCCTCTTCAAAAGTCTCATCGGTGTTTTCCGTACCGATGGTATTAACTGTTTGTTGAACAGGTTGAAGAAAACCTCCGCTGCGGAAAGTTTCTTGAATTGGGAATACTACCTCATTTCCTTGAGTAGCCTTTGATGATGTTAGAAAGAATCCAACTCCTGTTCTGTTTTTGTTGTTGGTAGGAATCTCAATGTGCCCCCAACCACTGGTAGTTCCATCCTTTACAACTCAGATTGCATCTTTGTAGGAAGAAATAGACGCTGCTTTCTCCTTAACCTTTTCCTTATCCAAGGAAAGTGCTTGGAATTTAGTTCCAGCAACTTCTTTTGGTTTTATATCGGAGAATGACGATAGGATGCTAACGATCAGAGCTCGTTCTCCACAAACGGTTACCAATTTATCATTTCATATGAACTTCAGTTTCTGATGAAGTGTTGAAGCAATTTCCCTAGCCTCATGAATCCATGGGCGACCTAGAAAACAACTGTATGCTGCCTGGATATCCATAACTTGGAAAGTGATTTTGAAAGTGTGAGGTCCAATATTTATGGGAAGATCGACTTCTCCAAAAACTGACTTTCTAGATCCATCGAATGCTTTGACGATGATGTGACTGTCCCTTAATGGGAAGTCCTTGAAGGATAATCTTTACAAAGTTGATTTGGGCATGATGTTGAGAGAGGATCCATTTTCTATTAAGACCCTTGTGAGAACATCACCCTTGCAGCTGACTGAGATGTTAAGTGGCATGTTATGACCCACTCCTTCTTCAGAAAGATCTTCGTCACAGAAACCCAGATTAGTTCCTGCGGAGATATTGGCAACGATGTTATTGAATTGCCCTATGGTAACACCAGGTTCTACGAAAGCTTGTTCCAAAACTTTCTGTAGAGCTTCCCTATGAGCCTCCGAACTCAATAGTAGGGAAAGCACAGATATCCTAGATGGAGTATGTAGCAGTTGATCTACAATGTTGTATTCACTCCTCTGGATTAATTTCAAGATCTCATCATTTTCTTTTGCTTGAGTAGCATTGGTCGGATGATTGTCTTGCTTATTTGGTGCTTCTTCCGAAGGTTTCTCCATATTTTCTGTTGTTCTGTTGAAGACTCGTCCACTTCAAGTGACTCGACTAACATTAGCAATGTTGACAACAGATGGTAATGGTAATGGTATTTCCTTACCATTTTCAATGAATGTAGCGTTATACTTGTATGGTATAGCCTTGTCGGACTCATACGGTACAGGACCTGGTAAGTAGATGACTAATGGAACAACTGTTGTCTTCCTGCTGTCATACTTAACTTGCATTGGTTCAACTTGATTAATTTGAGGAGATACGGTAAAGACTTTGTCATATTCTCTGTTGGAAAGAACTGTAATGGTATTTTCATCCATTAGCTTCTGAATGTCGTTGCGGACGCGCAAACATCCTCGTGAACGTTTTTGACAAATTTTGCATCTACTATAAGGATGGAAATCTGTTCCAAAGTAGGCAAGTCCATTTAAAGTCTTATGGAACCTGACTACCAATCCTTCAAGATCTTCAACTCTATAGATCTTGTATTCTCCTGGACTTCCTTGAACCATGTTGATGTCGTATTCAGTTTTGACTCGAATGTGTTGAATCCATCCTAAATCCATTTCCTCTTGCAATGCAGCTTTAACTACAACACATCCTTGATTATTCTTAGGACAAATTTCACATGTAAAGTAGTTGTGAGGTATTACGTGGCCGTACCCAGCTTGTCTAGCGTGCATTCTGACGAGATTTTCCCCTATCTAATGGATGTCGGAGATTTGAATGACATTGGGGTGTTGATCTATCAGATTTACCGAAGCTTCTTTATGTTGCGGAAAAGGATTTGCTTGAACGTTGGGATTAGTATCTTTGAAGGATAGAATTCCACTATTTACTAATCTTTGAACGTCGACCTTGAAACTGAGGCAGTTCTCAATGCTGTGACCTGGTGCTCCCTGATGATAGGGACAAGATTGGTCAGCCTTGAACCAAGGTGAAGAATTATTTGGAGGATTTGGAGGACTTCTTGTCTGAATAAGTCCTTTTGCTAGTAGAGTTGGAAACAATTCCGCATATGGCATTGGTACGGGGTCAAAGGCAGGATACCTTGGTGCCCGATTGTTGTTGAAATTTTATAGTCGAACCTGTTGTTGAGTTTGTTGTGACCTTTGCTGAAATGGTTGTTGAGAAACCTGAGGCTGATAAGCTGGCGCTGAGTTAACAACCGGAGTTATTGTAGAAACTTGAGATTGATACATTTTCCTTGATTTGTGTAAGACATTGCTGACATCTTGATCCTTTTTCTTTTGGAAAGAACTTTCGTACTTCCAAGGACCAATTGAAGATTATGATTCTTTGTTCAAGCGTCCTTCTCGAACTGCTTCTTCTAGACGTACGCCCATGTTTACCATCTCGGTAAGGTCACTAGGTGCACTTGCGACCATTCGTCCGTAGTAAAATGGACTCATAGTCTTGAGATAAATTTTTGTCATTTCTTTCTCTTCAAGAGGAGGACAAATTTGAGCAGCAACTTCACGCCATCTTTGAGCATATTCTTTGAAACTCTCTTTATACTTTTGAGTCATGGCCCGGAGTTGATCTCTGTCGCGAGCCATATCCAAATTGTACTTATACTATTTGATGAAAGCCTCTCCGAGGTCTCGAAAAGTACGAATCTCTGAACTGTCCAAGTTCATGTACCATTTGAGTTCAGCACCTGTTAGGCTGTCTTGAAAATAATGAATAAGCAATTGTTGATTATCAGTTTGAGTTGACATCCTTCGAGCATACATCACGAGGTGACTTTGTGGGCATGAATTCCCTTTGTACTTCTCGAAATCTGGTACTTTGAATTTGTGAGGGATCTTAACATTTGGAACCAGATAGAGGTATGTAGCGTTCTTTCCAAATAGATCTTGTCCTCTGAGAGTCTTGAGTTCCTTCTGCATGTGCAGAAACTGTTCCTGGAACTCGTCCAATCATTCATACACGCCAGCATCCTCATTGGGAGCGTGATGATACATTTGTCTGCCTGGCGGAGGTAAAGTATGCACAATTGGCTGTGAAGAAGTCATGATGGCAGCAAATCTTGGTATTTCAGCATTCTGTTGTGTGAAACCCGTAGCTGTTGCTCTTGGAATTTCCATTTCCAGAGGTCTGTAACCCTCCGGTGGATGCATATCCATTGTGACTCTTGGAACTTCAGAAACTAGGGGTATGTACCCTTCTGGAATGAAGTTATACGGCATGCCCCAAGGTCGGTTGGGTGGCTAGGTATACTGAGGAATAGGAGTAGAAACAATATCGGAAACCACAGTCCTCTGTGGTTCTTTTGGCGGAGGTCGACTTTGTGCAACCACCAAGGCTTCTACCATGTTGTTGAGTCTTTCAACAGATTCTTTGAGAGTAGTGACCTCTTCTTTGAGTTCCCCATTCTCTTGCTCTAAGTCGTCCATTCTTCTCTTGCAACTTGAACGCGTGTTGTATGAATGAGACAGATTGAATGCCTTTCTTCACCTCCTTCTCCTCCTCTCTTTCTAAAGTAAGGAAAGTGACGATTAGGACGGTGACAATTCTCGTGTCAGTGCTTACGACTAAAGTGATGCATGATATGCAATTAAAGAAATGTTTTTCAAGGAAACACCATAATTACGTTATGAAACATTAAACTATTTATTCGTTAAGTGAAACGCCGTTTTTTACACACTTTGAAAAGGGAAATACAGAGAAAAAGAGAGAAAGGACTCTTAAAACTTTTATGAAGAGCCAAATTCACGTTCTAACATCTTCTTCTATTTCTTGAGCTGAGCATTTTCTGACGTGAGCCGATCGATTATCCAGGAAGCAGGAGGAATATGCTGAGAAAGTGACGTTTGTGTCACTTGTCGTTCGAGTACTTCAAGTAACTCATCCTTCCTTCTTAGGATGTTCTGAAACTCAACATTTTCCGTGTTGACGATTCGATATTTGTTTCTCCAAGCATTCCTTTCTTCACACACCTTGGTTAATGCCGCTTGTAGTTTTTCAACATCGGTGGAGAAAAGGAATATTGGTTCCCTTAGGGGAATAGGTTCTTGATGCTGGTATAGAATCCTGAGCTTAAATGCCTTGACGCGTACCCATTGAAGGTATGGGTCCAAGGAGATGCAAAGATGTTTTCCTAACAATCTTCTCCCTTTTCTGTGAACAAGACGCCAGGCTTGGACAATTTCCTTCTTCAGCATGTTACCATGATCGTCGATGTTCTTGAAGAACAGACCCTCCAATTGAATGTTACTTGGTATGTTTTCATGGGATAGTCGTATTGACGACGGGCTAAAGTTGGATTATAATTGATTCCTCCCTTAGTTCCAATAAGGGGTACGTTGGGATAACTTCCGCAACTGTAGATGATCTTGGTTTCGTCGTTGTCGGGACTACACCAATCAATGTCCGAGTGAGTCAGGGACATGATTTTCTGTGACCAGCAAAGGCCATCCCTCTGGTTCCAGAAAGTGCTAGACTTTGGCAGGTGCGAGACGAACCATTCGTATAACAATGGTACACAGCATGTGATTAATCCTCCTTGATGCCGGTTTCTTGAATGTACAGAGTGGTAAGCATTCGCAAGGAGGGTTGGAACTGGATTTCCAATCAAGAAGATCTTAATTGCATTGATGTCGACGAAATTGTCAGTGTTAGGGAACAAAATTAATCCGTAGATGAGCAATGCCAAGATGTCCTCAAAAGCACTCATATCTTGGATGCTGACGAAGTACCGAGCTTGATCGAACAGGAACTTGGAGGGTAATCCTTGAATTCCTCCTTTACTCACCATATGAGTTATGACGTCAACTACGTTTAAGGGAGTAGTTGCAGCAATGATGATGTCGTCAGGATTCTTTTCCAAACCGGAGTACGGATCTTGCGCGTACATGGGTATTCCAATCAGGCGAGAATACTCCTCCAACGTAGGCATAAGTTGATAATCTGGAAAGGTGAAGCAGTGATACGTTGGATCGTAAAACTGTACCAAAGTGGGAAGGATCCCATCCACAATGTTGGTATTGAGAAGAGGCAGAAGTTTTCCATACTTCTCCTTGAAAGCCTAGGGGTTGGCTACCAGTTTTCCGAGCTTTTCCAATTCCTCGACCTTAGGAATTTTGAAAGTGTATTTCCTAGCTCTCTTTCTTCTGTAATCCATGGTAGATCCTTAAGTCCTTTCTCCGTTTCTCTCTTTCTCTCTATGAAGTTCAAAACGTTCGTTATTTAGTTTCCTTGAAAAACGACTCGAAAGAGACTCTTTGTTTTTTATTATTATGATGAATGCATGAATGCATGGATGCGCACACAAGATTTTTTAACAAACATGGGGTAAAAGGGTGTAGTTGTCATGGAGTCACTTCTCTAACCTCGCCCCAGGGTAAACTATGGATGTTGATTTTTGTAACTGTAGAACGGGTTCTAGGGGTTTCAGAGTTTTTTCTCAACCTTAAAGATACGTTGACTGGTATCTCCAAGAGAGTTTTCTCTGAGTGTAGTATCTGCGTGACAATTACTTTCGTAATCACCGCTCTACGTCCTAAAAAGGCTTTAAGTGGGGTTAAAATGTTTCTAGGTCCTCCTGGTACAAATCAGTCTCGGAATGCATAGGCGCAGTTAATCACAACCAGCCAGGCAAATCCTAAGAGTAGATTTGGGAACCAAGATTAGAGGCTTCACCGGGAAGACATCCTCAATCCTATCTTATGTTGCACTCAAATCCGGGTATAGGATTTCTCACCATAAGGGACAATCAAACCCTTTCCCGATACAAAACCCATAAAAGTAAACAAGTATAAATACAGCAAACACATGAAATGACACAGAGGTTAGGCAGGACCTCTCTTGTTTGAGGGGGAATTCGGCACCCCTAATTCCTCATTGGGGTTGGACCAGCACAGGTCAACCATTGGTTTGGATGAAAACCAAGGTTATTACTTGTCCCCAGCAGAGTCGCCATTTTTCTGTTGTGTCGTTTTTTTTACCTCTCCATTTCACTTGGGAGGACGGCACGCCGGACCCTTCACGCAAAATTTGGAAGGAGAGAGGCGCCCTTGTGGGATGAATTTTATTTCAGTTCTTCCTACGATAGCACACGAACTTTTTAATTATCCTACAAGGAGGAAGGGGAAAAAGATATCAAATAAACCATAAGAGTTTTCTAGGTGTGGGGATTTCACCTAATTAGAAGTTCTGGAGTCCGGGAGGTCGGTTATACATAGGGAAGGTTTTAAGCACCCTACAGATCCGTAGTACTCTACGGGAACCTTCTCTGTGTCTATCTGTTTGTGTTTGCTAATTGATTGGGAAAGTTTCTCCTTTGTGTTAGGAGAGAGAATTTAATTGACTTGAATTGAAAGACAAATGAACTGACTGTTTTTTGGTTTTTTGATTAGCTCGCTTAGATTCCTTGTGAATCTCATGCCTACATATCCCTAATGGAAGTCAGAGCTTTTTGTAGTTCGGGGAACTAATTAGGGAAATGAATTGATTTTTTTTGGGTGCCTTGCTTGAAGCTCAAGGTTGAAGCTTAAATTAAATCTCTGTTTACAGGAAAGAGACATGAAGTCATCTTTACATAGAGGTATTTCTACTATTCCACCACAAACATTTGAAGTGACAGAAAAGCTGGGTTCGTTTCATAAGAGAGGGACCTTACTTGTGCGTGTGCAAGTATGCCAGTCGCGTGTCTCTTGAATGAAAGAAAGATTCTCAACCAGTTTAGGGAAAGTGTACAAGTCTGGGTGTGTGTGCCTCAAAGCATGCCTTTCAGAATCCTAAATGGGAGAATGTTTGAAATTGAAATTGAAATGTTTGTAATTTTGAATTTGGTAAAATAGGAGAAGTATCTCTCTATATAGATAAATCATGTCTATCTACTGTATGAAAGATTTGAATTTTTGACTGGCTTGTATGAGGCCCAAGCTTGAGGCTTAAAAGAGTTTTTATTGACTCTGGGAGATGACTCCACTAGGAATTGACTTTAACTGAAGGAATTTTGTGTTCTGTATGAAGCCCAGAATTATGGCTGACTCTAGTTGGAGAGTGTTTGTTTTATTCGATTGATTTATTTAGTGTTATGTATAAAGCCCAGAATTGTGACTGACTCTACCTAGGGAGACATTATTTTCTGCCTTGTACAAAGCCCAAGGTTGTGGCTGACTGCTGAGGAAATAGAGTTTGGAGACTATGGATGACTCTATTTTATGCCTTGTACAAAGCCCAAGGTTGTGGCTGACTTAGTGGGGAAGACTCAATGTAGAGACTCTATTATCTGCATTGTACAAAGCCCAAGGTTGAGGCTAACTTTGAATGGGGGAAGATCTACCAGTATGGGATCTTTTGACTCAAAGGGGGATATCTGCCTTGTACAAAGCCCAAGGTTGAGGCTAACTCTACTGAGGGTTACTCTGTTGTTCAGAGATTGAAGGTTGACCCTTATGAGGACCGTGCTTTCATTAAGCAGGGATTGATGAATGAAAGCCCAGAGTTGAAGGTTGACCTTACTGGGGAATTTGTTTGAGTGAATGATTGAGACTGACCCAGGGTTGACTCTACCGTGGAGTTTTGAAGGTTTGAAAGATGAATGATGGAAGCTAACCCTTTCCAGGGAATTTGGATTTGAATGATTGATTTTGGAGGCTGACCCTTTGCAATACGGTGGGAGAACTGACTTTTAGAAATGTCGCGGTAAGCAAGAGTCGCCACCGACTTTTATTTTATCCAATTTATAGAAAGGCTAAAAGAACAGAAAAAACCTTTTTTAAAGAATTTGAGTTCGGGGGGTAAGTTATAAAAAGGGAAGGTTTAAAGCACCCTTTGTATCCATAGTTATCCATGGGCTCTTAATTGCTTAGCTCACTTTGTTTTCAAAAATGTTTGAAGTGAATAGAAAAAGGATTTGAATAAGGACTTTAGCTTGTAAAATAAGTGTAGCCTTTTTGAAGGTTTTTGAAAAAAAAGGAAAGTTTGAATTTAAACTAGAGCAAGCAATTAGAAGCAATTACCTTAAAATTAAAAGTTTCTGTTCTTTAAGACTTTAAGGGGAAAGGGCTATCCATACCATAAAGAGGGCAGGTAGTCCTTTCATTGGATTTTGAAGGGTCTTCGAAGTTATCGTTCGCCACAAGACTGTCCCAGCCATAAAGAGGGCAGGTAGTCTAAGGGAAGGATAAAATAGTCATTTTAGGCAACCAATGAGGATACCTTAGCAATCGAAAGGGGCTATCATCATTATATCATAGGAAACCTCGAGGGACAAGATCATATAACCGGAGGCATCATCGAAGGGACTTATGATCTTCAGTGATGATAATGAACTGAGGGCAACATTTGCTAAGGTATCCTCGTATCCGAGGGACTTGACTATTTTGAAGTGTAATTAGAGGCGACAGGCAACAGGCAACAAGAAGGGTTACCATTAAAGGTGTGTGTGTGGCACAATCACGTGTTTAATTCAGATATTTTATCTTGTAATTAGTTATCCTAATTCAATTAACAGGCTTGCACTCCCTAGGATTACTAATCACAGCAATTAATATTACGGCGAAATAAAAGGCAGAAGAATAAAATCCTACGCTATTACAATGAACACCTGTGGACAAAAATAAAAAGGCAAAATAAACAAAGAGAATTATTAATTTAAAATAACTAGATGGCTTGAGCCTTCATCGATTCTTGGCAAACCCTTAAAAAATAAGAATGAAGAAGAGAAAGGTTAGTGTATTTGTTGCACCCCAAAATTCGCTCTCTTTATTTGAGCTATAAGTTATTAACGACGTTTATTTCGTCGTTCGAAAATTGAAAAAAATAACAATAAAGAGTTCTAGTGTTTTTAAGAAAGTGTGACGTGAAAAGTGGTTCAAACGGTGGAAATACGAGAAAATTTATAAATACCATTTGGAAAGTGATATGAGTTGAATTCCCGTGCGGTCCCGACCGTTTCGACGATATATACGACTTTTGTGTTCGGCTCGGAAACCAGTTCCTTAAAGAAAGGGATCGAATTGGCAAATTACTTGGTTTTTTATAAAGAAAAAAGTGTTGAATGTAGGGTTTCGGATCTCAGAAAATTCATATCTCCTAATCCGCCTGTCGGATTCGCTTGAAAATTTAACTGGAGCTCCATGCCGTCATAACCAATATTTCATATGTTCGAACCGTCAACTGATTATGCACCGAATATGCTCAGCATTTTAAGGATTGTCACGTTCTTTCGGTAAAAAGTGTGTTTTCGAGTATGTCGCGCCGAGTTTGAAAATTCATAACTTCTTCGATTTTTATCGTACGAAGCCCATTCTGGCGGCATTCTTTCGGAAATTTCGTTAGCTTTGATTCTTAGTCACACATGCTTGTTCAGATTTTGAGCCGAAGATGGAGTTTTATCGAGTTCTTTGAGCGGTACGCGCAAAATTCTGCACAGTCGCGCCTGTTGAACCGACGTTTCTCGTCATTCAAACGCGCGTAATTTCTTCGTCGCTTGTCGGATTGAGATGATTCTCGCGGCTACGATCCACAATTTTAGTCATCTTCGGGTTGATGTCGGTCCCGCTCTCAAAATTTGCACCGGTTCGCGTTTCCTTGAAAACGAGCAACAAATGACAAATAAGGGCGTTTTGGACATTTTGCTACCTCCGCTATATAAGTCATTTTACTTCACAAACCCTCATAACTTCAATTCACCAAAAATCTTCATAAACACTTTCTCCCAATTCTCTCTCAAGGTCCAAAGATCAAAACCACAAATCACATAAAACTTTCATCAATATTCATCAACTTTCTTCAAGAATCAAGAACAACATGGATTGAAGATCAAGATTCCAAGTTCGAATTCGCTCTTCTCTATCTACATCTCGTGCACCTCACTTCTCTCTCCTTCGAGATTTGCTTTTCGATTTCGTTCGCATTCGCATTTGTGTCGTGTTCGTGTTCGCGCGTCGGTTAAAGATCTTCATCCGGTAAGCCTTTGAACCTTGAATTAAGTGTTTAATTGTTGATGTTAACATGATTCGAATGCTAGATCTAGTGGTTGATTATGCTTAATTGATGTTGATGATGATTAAATGTTGGATCCATTGATATCTTTGCTTGCAATTGCATGTGGATACAAGTTTGGTGCACTATGTGTTTGATACAATGCTTGTATGATTTTGTTGCTTGATAATCCATGATGTTGACTTGAAATATATGTGGATTGATGCCTAATTGTGGTTGTTTGATGCTCATAACGCGGTGCAAATCGAGTCAAATTCGTGTTTGGTTACATCTCTTATTGGATGCATGATTGAAGTGCTTTTGGATGTTGATTTTGCTGATTTTTCACTTCTGGTGCTAATGTAACCGATTACCTGATTGAAGTAACCGGTTACATGACTTGTTTTTGACCATGTTACGTCACTTCCAGTGATGTGACCGGTTACATGAATCAGGTAACCGGTTACATCACTATTTTCCAAAAAAATATAGTTTCTGCCAGTGATGTAACCGGCTACCTGATTCATTTAACCGGTTACATGCTTTTTTTTTAGTTTTTTTTCCAACTTCTTTTTGTTATATCTCTCGCATCATTTTGAGTTTTTATGCATGTGAATAGTGTTTTTCGTGTATAACGATGCTTCTGGAGCCATTGGTGATGTTCAAATTTGGTTTCGGTCGACATTTTGTCAGTTTTCTTTGCTTTACCTTTAATTGTTCGTTTATCATTCAAATAACGCAATTCCGATTGCGATGTTTGTTATCTCTAACTTGTGTGCTAGTGTGCAAGGCTTTTTGGATGGTCACCGATCGACGCCTATTACTCGAGTGTTCCGTTTCACTTGCGGGACACAATTCCATTCACTTGTATCGTGTTCTCATCCTGGGGACACGATTCTATTGCTTTATATCTGCTTGTTTGGTTTTCTTGTTCCTCTTGCAGGTGTATTGTGATTATGCTCGACGCACGTGTCGACTTTTGTGTGCTTTCATGGCTAATCAGTGTGCTCACCATTTGCTTTTGCTTTGCTAGCTCGCTCGCGGGATTCTTAGTTTGCTTTCTCTCGTCACTACAGTTTACAGATCATCATCCGTTTGGTATTGATCCCGTTTCATTTTATTTTTCTCGCATTTTATCGCTTTCTCGCATCATCCTTTAACATGAGAAGTAGGACCAAGACATTCATCTGGCCAAGTCCTCGAAAGAGGCTCTGTTTTTGTTGGTGTGTTTATATTTGTGCTTTGTGGCAGGGAGTCACGGTGTAATAAGTCCTATATGGCACTCCGTTAAGTCCTCATGGAAGGCATGCAGAAAGGGTTAGTAATCAACCCCCGCCTAGTCTCATCGAGTCCGTTTGGTATGCGCACGCTACGCGTTGCTCGCTTCCGAACATGCACAAGATCTTGTTATCGAGTATGTTAGGAAAATGGTTCATGTAGCCGGACCCCCGCCTTTCCTATAGCTCGCGTCGCTCGACGTTGATGCTCGGTGTACGCACGCACCGTTTTCCTTTATGATCCGTGACGGCTTGGTTGCTGAGAGGGATTCGCTCCTCTTGTCTATGGCCCAATCATTTTCGCTCCCTTGGCTTTGGCGGGACCGCTTTTCAACCATTCGGCCAGTGTCGTTGGTTTGTTTGCTTTACGAGCGGAGCTTGTTTGTGTGATATTATTGTGTGCTTTCGCCTTTCCTCGTAGGTTATTAGTTTAGTTTAGACTTGTACCCTTTGTATGATAACATTAGGTAGCAAGCTTTCCCCCTTAGCTTAGGTTTTCCTCATGCATTCTTTGAAACAAAAACCACACTCTTTGGTTTTCTTTTCTTAAGAGCTTGTTATTTCCGCTCCATTCCCAAGCCTAAGTCTCCAAAGGTCGAGCAGCGGAGTGTGAATGTAACTCGTTCACCTAAAAAACACAAAACAAATAGAAACTAGTTAGTCGAGCTACGGTACCTCTAATTCCTCAAAAAGGATACGTAGGCAGCGGGGTAGGGCCCGTGCGAGTATAACTCTTTCTTTTCCCTACATTTTGGATGCATTTTAGTTCAGATTTAGCGCAGTTTGCTTACACACCCATAGGTTTAGACAAAAGCGTGGATACCATCGAGTACAATGGGCGCGAGGGGTGCTAAGTACTTCCCCTTGCGTGACCGACTCCCTTACCCTCTTCTCTAGTCGTGAGACCGTTGTTTTGTTTTGTGGTTTGTCGGCATTCCCTCCCTTTTCAGGATAAATATGTTAGTGGCGACTCTGTTAATTTTTGCGGTAGCGACAGCTGGCGACTCTGCTGGGGACATCTCGACCTACTGCGGGTCCGGACTTAGCGAGTCGATCCTAGCGCTTGTATGTTTATCTTTGGGTGTTTTACTGCTTTGCATATTTACCTGTTTGCATTGCATCCTATGTGCGCTTTACTTTTCTGCATCATATTATGGACTGTCTGGATTTCTGTCTGTTGAGTGGGTGTTTCAAGAGGTAAAAGGCCCAATACCCAGGCTATGAGTGATACCTTAGGAACTAGGACTAGAGTGGTCGTGACGGACAGAAGGCGTATGCCTGATTGATCTGATCACGTATCCACGGGCAGAGCTTGGTGGAATGAGGCAATATCGTATGATAACGCCTACATTCGATCCTCTGTTGGCTTTTTGACCTACCCTGGCCTAGATTTACCCGTGAGTGGGGCGGGAATTAATCATTGCTTAACATGTACATTGTTGGTGACCGCTGTTCTTGTTCGCGGGTTACCGTTGTTCTTGTTTGTGGGTTACCACTGTTCTCGTTCGAGTGTACTATTGGTTCCTATTCGTGGGGTACTATGGTTCTTGTTCGAGTGGTGATTTGTGTTCTATTCCAGTGTGTTGTTGACTATGGGTTCTGGTTCCGTTGATTGACATTCTATGTTCCGAGTGGTATACCATTTGGGGCCGAACCTTTGGCTCTATGTATAGTGTGTTACCGGCAGTCCAGAATGCCCGGTGGGCGGCAACAAGTCCCACCACTTTGCATCATAGCATATTTATTTCCAAAAGAAACGCAAAAAAAAATGTATATAACAATAAGCATTTGCATGTCATATTTTTCAGGGATATTCAGGAGTTCTCCCAGGTTGAAGATGGACATTCCCACTGATACTGTCAAAGAACGTACGAGGCATACAAGCGCTTATAAGATTCTGGATATTGACGTTTTGGGGTTGATAGGTTTGAGTTCTCGGTTGAAAGGGGAGGTTCTCCGTGACTTCAATCATGATTATGGCAATTTGCTCTCCATTGTCAACACATCTTTTGATCCGATGGCTTTGATCACCCTGTTTCAGTTCTATGATCCATAGTTGAGATGTTTTACATTCCAGGACTATCAACTGGTCCCAACGCTCGAGGAATTTTCTTACATACTCAACATCTGAATCACTGATGACGTACCTTTTGTTCGAGTTCCCAAGGTTGTGAGGTTTGAAAGGATAGCTGAAGCTCTTCACATGAGTATAAAGGAGGTGGAAAGAAATTGGAAGTCATCAGGCGGTGTTTCTGGTTTCTATATTTGCTTTCTGATTAGTAGGGCTGAGGATGCGGCTAAGAAAGAGCATTGGGTTAATTTTGGTCGTTTGCTTGCTATCATGATCTATGGCATTGTCTTATTCCCATCAAGAGAGAACTTTGTGAGTTTGGCGGCGATTTGTGTCTTCATGAACAAAAACCCCGTGCCGACGTTGCTTGCGGATGCCTATTTTTTGATCCATTCGAGAAATAAGAAGGGAGGATATGTTGTTAGTTTTTGTCTTCCATTTTTGTATCAATGGATAATGTTGCATTTGCCGGTGAGAGGACCTTTTGTGCTCAAGAAGAGTTCCCTTAAGGGGTCAGATAGGATTGTTAACCTCACATCTTATGACATCAGGTGGAACTATTGTGTGGGGAAGGTTTGGAACATCATCACCAGTTGCGGTCAGTATCCCAATGTTCCTCTCATGGGAACCAGGGATTGTATTAGTTATAATCCCATGCTCGCTTACCGTCAATTGGGATACGCAATGGAAAGGGCTCAGAAGGATGTAGAAGCGTTTGAATCAGTGTACTTTTCCTATGGATTCTTTGGGTCTAGAGAAGATAGCGTATGCTTGGACTAAAGTCCACAAGAGAGATCAGACTACTTTGAGCAAGAAGGTTCTTATTGCTATGAGTCCTTACAGGAAGTGGGTTGAGGCAAGAGAGGCAGAGCTGTTGTTGCCATTTGCAAGGTCATGTCCATTGTGCGAGCAACCTCCCGTGGTTTTATCTGATACAGTTGCGGCTGAACTCTATATTCAAGCCAAGGCGGATAACATCAAGCTAAAAGCAAAGGACGAAGAGGTTGGCTTGGAGAGGTATTTTCAAGGTCACAAAAAGGCGGAATTCGTCAGCTCAAGCATGCGCAAGGTGAAGGTTCAAACATGAAACGTGCTCAAAGGCGATCTCATGACTTGATGGAAGAAAGCTTGTACCGAAAACAGCAGGAATGTGCGAAGTTGCGAAGGTCCGAAAGCAATAGCAAAAGAAAGGTGCATGATTCGGAAAAGCAATTGATGGAAGAAAAGGCCAAGTCAGCTCGACTTGAAGAAGAGCTCGCAAGACTCTGAGCCCAGTGGAGAGGAGATGGAGGAGCTCACTCTGTTATCAGACGATCCTAGTGCTGCTGTGGAGTGGATTTGTTTGGCTCATGGTCGATTCGCTGTTTATTCTTGATGTTTGTCGCCCATATCCAGGATTGTTGGATGGGGTCGCATTTTGATATTCTGGATTTCTTTTGTATGCCTTATGAGCACATTGTGACACGATTATGTGTTTTGTTTGTATGAACTCAAATTTGCAACTATGATTGAATGAAATATGCTCAGTTTGATGAAGTATTCTCGTGTGTGGATTGTTATTCAAATATATTCGGTATCAGGGTTTCTATGTCCTATCTGAAAGTGGGATGAACTCTTGGATACCTGAAAATTGACAAACATTTCATGCATATCATTCATATATCATACATGTCATATATTTGCAGGTTTTGCTGAGCTTATATCTTATGCCTCGCTGTTTTGTTGTTAGAAGGTGTTCTAATACGGCTAATTACCCGTATCCGACTAGGAGCAATCAGAGAAGGCAGATGGAATAGATTCAGGAACAAATGGCAGAAATGAGAGCTCAATTGATGGAGAAGATGAATGCGCAGATGGCGCAGTTTATGGAAGCACTGACAAATGTGACTAAGGGGCAGGATGACTTGCGGGTTCTCGTCGAGAACTCCAGAAGGAATGAGAATGGAGGAAATCAAGGGCTTTTTGACGATGTGTCTGGCAGGATTGACGATCACCATGATCCGAATGAGTTTGATCACGTGGGAGGGCACTATAATCCTTTCAATCAGCATCACGGGTTTCCACCTCCACCTCCATCTCGTCTGTTGGGAAGGAGAGATAATCAGAACCGTGGTAATTTGGATTTCAATGTTGAGAACTTTGATCAGGTATCAAGGCATAGTGCTGAGGGTGCACATGAGGAAGTTGAAAGGTATCGTCTAATTGAGGAACGTCTCAGAGCTGTTGAAGGCAAAGGGGTGTTAGGCATGGATATCAATGACTTGGGATTGGTTTCGGGTGTGAGGATTCCACCGAAATTCAAAGTTCCATCTTTTGACAAATACAACGGAGCGACTTGCCCTATGACTCATGTTAAGGCGTGTTATTGGAAGATGTCGGTATACTCTGAGGATGAGGGTTTTGTAATGCACTTCTTCCAAGATAGTCTTGCTGGGGCTTCTTTGGAGTGGTATGTACAAATCGAGCGCACTCATATTCATTCTTGGAGAGATCTTGTCGAGGCTTTCATTAAGCACTATCAGTACAATGTTGATATGGCGCCCAATAGGACTCAGTTGTAGAGTTTGGTTCAGGGGTCTAAAGAATCTTTCAAGGAGTACGCTCAGAAATGGCGCGAGTTAGCTGCAATAGTTCAACCACCTATGACTGAGCGTGAGATGATTGACATGTTCACCAGTACTTTGTCTGGACACTATTACTTGGCTTGTAGTGCTTCAGCCAACTTTCCTGAAATGGTGAGATATGGCGAACGTGTTGAAATGGGTCTAAAGATGGGGAAAATTCAGTTGGGAGCTTCTTCTAATACTTCCAGTGGGAAGAAACAAGCTGAGGGTTATGCCAGAAGGAAGGAAGGAAATGCGGATGCCATATATGGAAGAAGGGGTTCAGGGAGAAACAATTCGCAAGTTAATGTTGTCATTATTCCGGTGCCACAACAACAACAACAACATCAGCAGGGAGAGCGTTCCAATAATGATCGCTATCCTCCCAAGACTAGGCCTCACAAAAAGATTGATCTGATTCCTATGACCTATGCTCAGGTGTTGCAACATTTGCTCAAGATTGAGAAGATTGCTTTGAGAGATGCTCCGAATGCTCCGGATACGCAATCTTCGAACTACAATGCAAATGCACGATGTGCTTTCCACTCCGGTGCTGCTGGACATGATACCGAGAGGTGTATTGTGTTGAAGAACAAAGTCCAGGACTTGTTGGATCAAAAGATTATTCAATTTACTCCTACACCCAATATTGTCAATAATCCGATGCCTACCCATGGGGGTCCAACCGTGAATGCCATTGTCAATGGTGAAGAAGTGGATAGTGACTATGATTTTGATAACTGGGTTCGTCCAAGTATTCCTGGGGAGATGTCTCGCAACTGGACGATTGGAGATGTCATTCAAGTCACACAAGCTTAGGAGTAAATTCCTTGTTTTTACTTTTCTGATCATGCCATAATTCCTACGCTCTGCCCAAGGTGTAGTGAATCCTTTGTAGGGCCATGCAGTTTGCATTTTCAAAGTTAATCATGAAATAAAAGGACGTTTTTGCATTTAAATGTTTTGCTCTCTGTCTTTCTTTTTAACTTTTTCCTTTAAATGGCAATGTTTTTGCACACACTTGCACATAGCTTAATAAATAAAAAACTAAAATAAAAACATCAATCATGTAGATGTTCCACCACCACGGATTCCATTGGTAACAGTTCTGCTATTGCTTGTTATGATTTTGACAATCCGATCTACCAAGCCGAGGAGGAAGCTTATGAAGATTGTGATCTGCCCGATGAATTGGCCAGATTATTGAAACAGGAAGAGAAAGTGATTCAGCCACATCAGGAGGTAATCGAGATGGTAAATGTTGGTACTAAAGAGCAGGTCCGAGAAGTCAAGATAGGGGTTGCGCTTGAGGAAACTGTGAAGCAGAGGCTTATTGCTATGTTGAAAGAGTATACGGACATCTTTGCTTGGTGCTACGAGGATATGCCAGGTCTTGATACAGATATTGTGGTACACCGTCTACCCCTCAAGGAAGATAGTCCTCCTGTCAAGCAGAAGCTTCGAAGAACTCGCCAAGATATGTCTGAGAAGATTAAGAAAGAGGTTGAGAAATAGTTTGATGCTGGCTTTCTGCAAGTTGTGAATTACCCGCCGTGGGTTGCGAATATCGTTCCTGTACCTAAGAAGGACGGAAAGGTCAGGATGTGTGTTGACTATATAGATTTGAACAGGGCGAGTCCGAAGGATGATTTTCCTCTTCCTCACATTGATGTGTTGGTGGATAATACTGCTCCTTTCAAAGTGTTTTCCTTCATGGATGGCTTCTCTGGGTACAATCAGATCAAGATGGCACTAGAAGACATGGAGAAAACAACGTTTATCACACTGTGGGGAACCTTTTGCTATAAAGTCATGCCTTTTGGGTTCAAAAACGCAGGGGCAACGTATCAGCGCGCCATGGTGACTCTTTTTCACAACATGATTCACAAAGAGATTGAAGTGTATGTCGACGACATGATTGTGTCGCGGGCGAAAAATCGTTATCCTTTTTTCGGGATGAGACACCTGATGCCTTCTTTGGGCTCGAGTGCTCAAAAAATGATTTTTCTTTTGTTTCGACCAAACTTTTTATTGTTTCCAAAGTAGGAAAAGGAAAAAAGCTGCAATAACCTTAAAAAGTGGGGGAGAGATCTTTGGGTAAGAGGGTTGGTTATACGAAGGGAAGGTATTAGCACCCAACGTATCTATAGTACTCTATAGGTTTCTTTTCTATGTTTTTCATTCCATGTTATTGAGAGGTTCTGTTGTGAGATAGGTGGGACCTAAGGTGTTTGTTTGATTATGCTCGCAAAGATCGTCGCGATCCTCTGCATACATATCCCTTAGAGGGAATCAGAGCATCTGTAGCTCGAGGTCTACGGGTGCTAAGGTTTGAATGGTTTGAGGGAGAAGTTTTGCTCACCAAGGATACGACCTTGTGCCTACGTATTCTCAAAGGGATGTTGAGAAAGTCAGAGCAATCGTAGTTCCCACTTATGCTAGTGGAAGCAAAGGAAAATAGACAAATGTCATCTAAATGTTCGATGTATCTAATCTATATCATCACATACATCTGTTTGATATTTGTTTGAAAATCTTTTCATTATAAGCCCTGGGCCATGCCACTTATGGTGCTTAGGATGATAAAAATGTTTTTTAGCCAGCCTTGTGGCAAAAACTTTCAATGAAGTCAGCCTTGTGACAAAAAGTTTTGATTAATCAGCCAGCCTTGTGGCAAAAGTTTCAATGAAGTCAGCCTTGTGACAAAAACTTTGATTAATCAGCCAGTATGGTGGCAAAAAGGTTTGATTGATTAGCCAGCCTTGTGGCAAAAAAGTTAAGTTGATTGATTGATTGATTGTTTGTGATGATATAGAAGAGATACTCCTATCATAGAGATGGCCTCTAATGACAAAATTCAAAACCATAGCTAGGCTCCATATTTTTTCATGCTCTTGGACATTTTGGAAAGATCATATTACACACTTCAAAACCCTAGTTGAAAGTTTCTTCAAGACCTTTAAGGAAATGGGTGAAAAAGATCCATGAACTTTGAAGAAAATGAGGTTTTAAGTGAAATTTTCAAAAGATACCAACTTTGAAGCTCCATATCTCTTAAATGATTGATCTTTTGGAAAAAAATTATATGTGACAAAGTTGTTCATTGGATCAAAATCTACAACTTTCATGTTGGAAGTTCTTTTCAGTTTGTAGGTGAAATTTTGAGAAATTCCCTTCCAAAGTTTGGAAAAAACCATTGAAAAACACTTAGAATTTTTCTAAGTATGGAAAGTCAAACTTTTGACTTTTTGATTCTTGATTGATTTTCTTGATTTTCCTTGATCAAATGACTTCATATATCATATATTGATGATTTGAAACTTCAAAAGTCATGGTTGACCAAAATTCCAAAAAGTCAATGGTGATCTTGTACAGTTGACTTTTTCAGACGGATCGCGTTTCTGGAGATTTCAAATGAACCAGGCTATCCTTACCAAATGAATGGTATGAATGGATAATATTGAGGTATTGGAGGATATTGAGCCATGGTTTGAGTTGTGGCACCATGTCCTGATTAAAAAGTCAGTTGTTCAGTGAATTAGGTCAAAAACCCTAATTGTCGACCTGATGAAATTGATGACTGTGGATCTTGAATTGGGATGTAATTTCCATTGGATGTTGTCATAGGGATTATTTGAAGATGATTGAAACCTTTGATTGACTTCCTGGGGATTTTTAGGGTTTCCCAAATATGATCCCTGATTTCAGTCCCTGATAGTTCAAAACCCTAATCTGATGATTTGAAATTTCACTGTTGATCAATCCTTGTGTTGGAGATGTCTTGAGTCAATAGATTAGGTCAAAATGATGCACTTGGGGTCTTGAGGTCATGTCCCAAGTCATTAGGTCAAATCCTGAGCAGAAGTCAGGAGTATGCTATCTTCAGTCAAAACCCTAATTTGGTTGATTCAGTGCCTTTGAGCTTGTTGAAATGAATCTCTAAGGACCAAATGTTGATTGTTGATGAAGATGATTCATTTGAGATGAAGGGAGAACAAAACCCTAATTGATTGTTACTTGTACTGATGAGTGATTTCTTGATTAATCCTGCTGAGTCACAAGTAGCAAACACAAGCTATGCAATTTATTAGAGATGCAAATGATGCATATGCAAATGATATGAGGTGGTATCTTAGGTCAAAAATTGGGGTATGACAGATGCCCCTATTTAAGTTTCTTCAACCTGAGACATGAAGATTGAAAATCTTCGTTTTGATAGGGTGGAAGAGACTTAAATATCAGAAGACGCGAATTTTGGACCTAAGATACCAAAATTGCGAATGATGCAAGGATATCTTTACCGAGGGATATCAAAACTGACTCCACTGGGGACAAGAGATCGGGAAGGATGTCTCAATCCGTTTTAGGAAGAGAATCCATTTTTTATTTTTGGGAAAGCAAGTGTATGCTTCACGAGGAATGATAGCTTTGTAAGAAAAGCTTACCTATCGACATTATCGACTATCAGCACAGGGATAGACTTGTTTAATAATGCGAAGGTGAAAGGTATGAAACCGTGTTACCGACTATCAACAAGGTGATAGACTTGACATGGTAAAAAGAGTTTCAAAGGTTCGGTTAATATTACCGACTATCAGCATGGTGATAGACATGTTTAATAATATAACCAGAACAAAAAGATTACCGACTACCAGCCTCGTGATAGTGGTTTTGAAGACATGATCAATTATCAGCCGAGTGATAAAATGATTCTCGAGACTTTGTTAGGGAAATTACTGGTTATTCAGCCTTGTGAATAGTAATAAGGCCCTGATTGTCAAATGGTCTTCATGATTGATTTCCTAGAGAGGAAAAATCTTTTGAAAGAAACATAAACTGCTCAGATGATGAGGCTATTGTTTATGGTTCGTTTTTTACGACTCTGTTTGGGGAATCGGAATTTGAATCTTTGGTGAAGACAATGTTCTATCCATGAATGAATTGGAAAGAGACAGTCAAACAAGACTTTGTACCCAATGAGGAATGAACTCGAATGGGTATTTTCTCCTTTGTTTTGAGAGGAGAAACTAAAGCAACCTTCTTCCACGAGGAATGATCTCAGTGGGGAACTGGAGAAAGAAGAAGTTATTTCTGCTTATGGGTGACAACCTACTGGAGAGATGACACGCCCATACCTGTTTCTTTTTCTTTCTTTTTTTTTTCTTTGAGGATAGATATATCCTAAACAAGTGATTTTAAAGCATACATTGAAAAATGCAAGAATGCATAAATGATGCAAATATGTATGAATGATGAATGTCATGAATGTAGCATGCATGCTGACGATACTGACAGACAAAGAAGTATGTACTGGAGAAGGACCAACGTCGCAATACAACCAGATACTTGGCAAATGTTCTTCAGCGCGGTGTAGATAACACAAGTGATGAATGGTGCTGTATGTTTTAAACTTCTCTGGGGAAGACAAGCGTCTTTTCTCACTAAGATGGAAGAATTTCTTCATTGGAGATAGAAAATCTTCGTTACTGGGGATAAAAGACCTTCTTCACTGGGGATAGAAGAGCTTTTCCTATCATAATCTTTGATTCATCCTATGGAGATAGCTGTTGATGTTCCTTCGGTTGTTCACCATTCAAAGGAAAGTTTCGCTTTTATTTTGAAAAAGAAAAGTAAATTCATTTAAAACTTTTTTTTTCTCTTTTTTTTTCTCAAAAATGAATAACACAATTAAAGCGTCATTTTGCAAGCTAGAAGAAATCAAGAATTGCAAACAAATGGGCACAAGGCTCAAATTTATTTAATTGGATGGTAACCAGCTAAAGGCGTGATTCCATGGAGTATTTACAAAAGTTGGAAATGGTAATTATGCGGAAAAGGCTACATTGAAAGCAATAACCACTATTCCCCCTAACAACTTTGAGTTCCAACTGTGCTTGTCGCTTCAGATTGGCGATGATTTGATTGTAGATTCTTTGATGAAAAAGACTCTTCAGGTGACGAAGTATGGACTGATGCAGTTACTTTGTCATAAATCCTTAATTTTTGCCTAGATTGCCCTTTCAGGTTTTCAATCTACCAGGATGATTTTTTTCTGTTTATTGTCTCTAATTTTTGCCTGGACCGCCCTTTCGGGTTTTCAGTCCACCGAGACGCTCATTTTTGCCTAAGTCGCCCTTTGCGGGTTTTCGACTTACCGAGCTGTTCTTTTGTTCTTTTTAGACAAAGTATTTCTTGACTGCATCAGCATTCACAGGATGTGGGAGTTCATCACCATCCATGGTTGCAAGAGTCATGGCGCCGCCAGAAAATGTTCTTTTGACAACATACGGGCCTTCGTAATTAGGAGACCATTTGCCCCTAGAATCTGGTTGAAAAGACAAGATCTTTGTAAGCACGAGGTCACCTTCTCGAAATTCACGAGGTCGAACCTTTTTGTTGAAGGCTTGTTTCATCCTTGCTTGGTATAACTGTCCATGGCATAGAGCAGTCATACATTTTTCTTCGATTAAGTTCAATTGATCGTATCTGCTTTGACACCATTCAGCCTCTGATAACTTAGTCTCCATGAGGACTCTCATTGATGGGATTTCAACTTCTACGGGGAGTACAGCTTCCATGCCGTATACTAGAGAAAAGGGAGTTGCCCCTGTTGAAGTACGCACTGAAGTACGGTACCCATGTAAAGCAAATGGCAGCATTTCATGCCAGTCTTTATAAGTGACGACCATTTTCTGGACGATCTTCTTAATGTTCTTGTTAGCGGTTTCCACGACACCGTTCATTTTTGGTCTGTAAGGAGAAGAGTTATGATGCTCAATCTTGAATTCCTCACACAGTTCTTTCATCATTTTGTTATTCAAGTTCGAACCATTGTCAGTAATGATCTTGCTGGGAACACCATATCGGCAAATGATGTTATTCTTGATAAACCTCACAACCACTTGTCTTGTAACATTGGCGTAAGATGCTGCTTCGACCCATTTGGTGAAGTAATCAATTGCTACCAAGATGAAACGATGACCGTTGGAAGCTTTCGGCTCGATCATTCCAATCATGTCGATACCCCACATGGAAAAAGGCCATGGAGATGAGAGAATGTTGAGTAGAGTCGGTGGCACATGGATCTTATCTACGTAGATCTGGCACTTGTGACATCTCTTCACGTGTTTACAACAATCAGATTCCATTGTCAACCAATAGTATCCTGCTCTTAGTATCTTTTTGGACATCGCATGCCCATTTGAATGAGTTCCAAAGGACCCTTCATGCACTTCATGCATTAACATGTCTGCTTCGTGTCTATCCACGCATCTGAGCAAAACCATGTCGAAATTTCTTTTGTATAGCACATCTCCGTTCAGGAAGAAACTGCCAGAAAGTCTCCTTAGAGTTTTCTTATCTTTGTTTGATGCCCCAAGTGGGTACTCTTTAGTTTGAAGGAAGCGCTTGATGTCGTGGAACCACGGTTTATCATCGATGACTGCTTCGGTTGCAAACACATAGGCGGGCCTTTCAAGGCGCGTAATTCTGACTGTAGGCATATCGTTCCAATGATTGACTTTGAACATGGAAGATAGAGTAGCCAAGGCGTCTGCCATTCGATTCTGATCTCGAGGTATATGATGCAATTCAACCTTGTTGAAGAAAGTCAACAAACGTCTTGCATAATCTCTGTAAGGAATCAAGCCAGGGTGGTAAGTTTCCCACTTGTCTTTGATTTGGTTGATCACGAGAGCTGAATCTCCATATATGTCGAGGATCTTGATCCTTAAGTCAATGGCTTCTTCGAGACCCATGATACAAGCTTCATATTTTGCGATGTTGTTGGTGCAATCAAATAGCAATCTGGCGGAGAATGGGATATGAGTACCCTTGGGAGTGATGATGATTGCCCCAATTCCATTGCCAAAAGCGTTTATTGCTCCATCGAAAATTAGGCCCCATCTTGATCCAGGCTCAGGACCTTCTTCAGGTAACGGTTCGTCACAATCTTTCATCTTCAAGTACATGACATCTTCGTCAGGAAAGTCAAACTTGATAGATTGATATTCATTAATTGGCTGATGTGGCGAGAATGCTTCCTTTGACCGCTTTTTGAGCGCGGTACTCAATGTCATACTCAGATAACAGCATTTGCCATCGGGCAATCCTTCCTGTTAAGGCAGGCTTTTCAAAGACATACTTGATCGGATCCATTTTGGAGATTAACCAAGTAGTATTGTTGATCATGTATTGGTGGAGACGTTTTGAAGCCCAAGCCAAAGCACAACATGTTTTTTTCGAGCATGGAGTAACGAGACTCACAATCTGTGAATTTCTTACTCAGGTAATAGATGGCATGCTCCTTCTTACCGGTTTCATCTTGTTGTCCAAGCATACAACCCATGGATTCTTCCAACACGGTAAGGTACATGATTAGTGGTCTTCCTTCAACTGGAGGAATCAATATTGGTGGTTCTAACAGGTATTCCTTGATACTGTCAAACGCTTTCTGGCAATCTTCAGTCCATACAACCCCTTGATCTTTGCGGAGAAGCTTGAAAATTGGCCCACAAGTAGCAGTCATTTGAGAGATAAATCTGGAGATATAGTTTAATCGTCCAAGAAATCCTCTTACTTGCTTTTCAGTTTTTGGTGCAGGCATCTCTTGAATAGCTCTGACTTTGTCGGGATCTACTTCGATACCTCTTTGGCTGACAATGAAACCCAAGAGTTTTCCAGATCTAACCCCAAAAGTACATTTGTTAGGATTCAAGCGAAGCTGATATTTCCTTAGTCGTTGAAACAACTTCAAAAGGTATTCAATATGTTCTTCTTCTGTGCTGGACTTGGCTATCATGTCATCCACATAAACTTCAATTTCTTTATGCATCATGTCATGAAAGAGAGTAGTCATTGCCCTTTGGTAAGTTGCGCCTGCATTTTTTAATCCAAACGGCATCACTTTGTAGCAAAAGGTACCCCATGGGGTGATGAAAGATGTCTTCTTCATGTCTTCAGGAGCCATCTTGATCTGATTATAACTGGAGAACCCGTCCATGAAGGAAAAGACGTTGAACTTAGCGGTGTTATCAACCAGCATGTCAATATGAGGTAATGGAAAGTCATCTTTTGGACTGGCTTTGTTCAAGTCACAGTAGTCAACACACATTCTGACTTTACCATCTTTCTTCGGAACTAGCACTATGTTGGCCAACCATTGAGGATACTCTGAGGTGACTAGAAAACCTGCGTCGAGCTGTTTCTGAACTTCCACTTTGATCTTGTTAGCCATATCAGGGTGAGTCCTTCGCAATTTCTGCTTAACTGGCGGATATTCTGGCTTCAACGGCAAGTAATGCTGAACAATATTGGTATCCAACCCAGGCATGTCTTGGTAGGACCAGGCAAACACGTCAACATATTCTTTGAGAAGGTCTGTCAACTTACTCTTGATATCAGCATCAAGCAGCGATCCAATGGTCACTTCTTTTTTGTCTTCTTCAGAACCCAAGTTGATCTTTTCTAAAGGCTCTTTGTGAGGCAGAATGGCTCTTTCCTCGTGCTTAAGTAATCGAGAGATCTCGCGCGGGATCTCCTCTTCTTCCTCTTCTTCGGCTTCGAACACAGGAAACTCAAAGTTGGGAGAGAGCATAGGGTTATTGCATTCAATGGGTTTATCAATAGTTAATCTGCACATATGATTTATATTTATTTCAGAAAATTTATGAATGCAAGAGAATATGCAGATTTTTTTTGAAAAAGTTTTTTTTTTGGGTTTTTTAGGATTACCATTTCCAGAAAAAAGCAAAAAAATAAAACACATAGTGTAGGGAATTCAAAATGACGCTTTATTTATGATTCATTTTTGAAACAAAGCCCTAAACACAAACTCATTTGTCTTGGGCGGGACAAAGAGGGAAACTTTTAAAACAAAGCCCTATACACAAAGTTATTTGGGCGGAACATTTAAAAGCAAAGCCCTATAAAACATCTCTCTGCTTTGGGCAAGGCAGGAGGTCAAAATAACAGCGAGGTGATTACTTTGAGCGGCGAACAACATTCGGAACGTCGACAGCTTTCCAGTAGCAACGAACTCCTCTGTGTATTATGTATTCAGGAAAATTCTCCTCAGAATTATCTTCAGTATTGACATTGACCGCTGGTCGAGCAGGATTTGAAGGTCCTGGTTTGTCACTCTTGTTCTTTGTAGAGTTGAAACGGTCTTCTTCTACTTCTTGAAGAGCATAAGATGAGTCACAATCTTCAGAATTTTCAGGATGTATTTCCCAGTCTTCAGGATGAAGAGACTCATTGTCAGAGACACTTTCCAAGTCAACTGCGGGGCCATCTTCCCCTTCATCTTCAAAAATGGCATTTATGTGATAATAACCATCTTCAGGATTATAAATCTTGGCAGATGCATTGAAATCTTCAGTAATTTCAGGCTGCTGAGAAAATTGACAGGGCTGATAAGCCTCTTCTGGTTGACTATTATATTCAAAGGAATCTCCCCATCCAGTTGGTTGGATATCTTCAATCGCAATCTTTGAACTTTCAGGTGCAGTATATTTCACCATATAATCAAATTTGCCACTTGGTTGTCCCAAGGTGTCCCAGACCTCTGCAGGAATAGGCTCAGTTTCGTTGCCTTTGGATTTCTGTGACAGAGGATATGGTTCTTCCTGAGATATGTATCCCGAGTCATTGAGATAACATTTCCATTCTTCTTCATCATCGGAGAGACCTTCTTCGATGCATTCTTCGATAAGGACATTGACCTCTTGAGGAATTGGGTTAAGGAATCCTCCACTAATGAATGTTTCTTTGATCGGACGAAGGGTTTCATCCTTATTGGTGCAGTTTGAGAACATTGGTGAACATCCGAGTCCTGCTCTGGTTTCATTCTTGGTCGGGATCACAACTTGCCCCCAGCCAGTGGTAGTTCTATCTTTCACTACTTTCACTGCCTCTTTGTAAGAAGAGATTGATGCTTTCTTTTTGGAAGATTCGTCTTCTAAAGAGAGACCTTGGAACTGCGTTCCTTCCTCATTATCAGCACTTATGAAAGAGAAATTGGATAAATGGCTCACCATCAAGGCTTGTTCTCCACTTATCGTTACCAATTTTCCATTTGTTACAAATTTTAACTTTTGATGGAGCGTAGAAGTTACTGCCCCTGCTTCATGGATCCATGGTCGTCCTAACAGACAGCTATAAGCAGCTTGAATGTCCATGACTTGGAAGGTGATTTGAAATGTATGTGGGCCAATTGTCATGGGAAGGTTGACTTCGCCGATAACAGATTTTCGCGAACCATCAAATGCTTTGACTACTACACCACTGAACTTCATAGGCATTCCTTGGTAATACAAGCGAGCAAGAGTCGTCTTTGGCATCACATTCAAGGAAGATCCAGTGTCTACCAACACATTGGACAAAGAGTCTGACTGACAGTTCATAGAAATGTGCAAAGCAAGATTGTGATTTTTACCCTCCTCGGGGAGTTCTTCATCACAGAAGCTTAAATTGTTGCAAGCAGTTATGTTGGCTATTATCCCATCAAAATGGTCAACAGTCACATCATGATCTACAAAAGCTTGATCCAAAACTCTCATCAGGGCTTCCCTGTGGGCTTCTAAATTTAACAGCAATGAAAGTATTGAGATTTTTGAAGGAGTCTGCATAAGCTGATCCACAATCTTGTATTCACTTCTTTTGATAAGCTTCAAAATTTTGTCAAAGTCAGGATTGACATTGGTTCCACTGGATTGACCAACATCAGTGTTTGTATTACTGACAGGAGTTTCCTCGGGATTTCCCACTGGTTTATTGATAGGATTTTGTCCGGTAGTAGGAGCAACAGGCTGCTTCGGAGGTAGTGGATTATACACACGTCCACTTCTTGTTACTCGACTCACATCAGCGATATTCACGACAGATGAAAGAGTAGGTAAAGGAACTTCCTGTCCATTCTTTATCATTGTTGCATTGTAGTTGTATGGAACTGCCTTGTCAGAGTCATAAGGAACAGGTCCAGGTAGACAAATGATCAAAGGAGCAACAGGAACCCTTGGCTTGTTGTAAGTAACTTCTATGCGCTCAGGCATGTTGAAATGAGGAATGATGACGTTAACTTTAGGCATTTCCGAGTTGATATCTGAGACTAAAAGCTCATGCGGATAACATCCTATCATGTTAACTTCATCTTCATTCCTATTTCTGTAGATCTGAATAGTACCATTATCCAACAGAACTTGGAGATCTCTTCTCACAATCGAACATCCGTGAGGATCTACACAACATATGCTACAGGAACCGTAGTGATGCTGGCGAAAACTCGGCCCTCGACAGAGAGTAGCGTGCATTTGTACCAAATCTGCTCTTGAGAAATTGATATTATAGACTCGGTATGGACCAGGACATCCATACACCATGTTTACAACATGCCCTCCATGATTGGGCAGTGGATTTGCTTGCACATTTGGGTTCAAATTTCTGAAAGAGAGGAGATTAGATCTAACCAACCTCTGAACTTCATATTTCAAAGCTATGCAATGCTCGAGATCATGGCCAGGTGCTCCTTGATGATAAGGGCATGAGACCTCAGCTTTGTACCACCATGGGAGTTTCTCAGGTACGGGTGGTGGTGCTTTAGTTTGAACAAGACCTCTTTCAATCAAAGCAGGGTACAACTCTGTGTAGGTCATTGGAATCGGATCGAACTGTGGAGCTCTTTGCACACGATTCTGATTATTGTTAAACTGTTGAGCCTGTTGTTGTTGAAACTGCGGGGTAAATCCCGGATTCGGTGCTGTATTAACGGCTGGTGCGATAGCAGCTACCTGTCGTTGGCGATTGACATTTCCTCTTGGCCTCCCTTGGGATACCATGTCAACACTTTGTTCCTTCTTCTTTAGGAAACCACTTCCGAACTTTTTGGTTCCGCTTGAAGATCCACCTTCTTTAGTTAGACGTCCGGTTCGGACCCCTTCTTCTAGACGCATCCCCATGTTTACCATTTCGGTGAAATCACTTGGAGCACTAGCAATCATGCGTTCATAATAAAACGGGCCAAGAGTATTCAAGAAGATCTTTGTCATCTCTTTCTCTTTTAACGGTGGATTAATCTGAGTAGCAGTTTCTCTCCATCGTTGGGCATACTCTTTGAAAGCTTCATGGTCTTTCTGAGCTATGGATCGAAGCTGATCTCTGTCTGGAGCCATATCCGAGTTATACTTGTATTGTCGGACAAAGGCCTCACCTAGGTCATTGAATGTTCGAATATTAGTGCTATCCAAGCCTGTGTACCACTTCAGTGCGGCACCAGTCAAACTGTCTTGAAAGTAATGGATAAGCAACTGATGATTATCTGCATAAGTAGACATCTTCCTAGCATACATCACAAGATGGCTTTGTGGACAAGAACTACCTTTGTACTTCTCAAAGTCAGGGACCTTGAATTTAGCAGGTATTTGTACACTGGGAACTAAACATAGCTCCTGGGCATTCTTTCCAAACAAATCTTTTCCACGGATAGCTTTAACTTCCAGCTGCATCTTGTTAAACTGCTATTGGAGATCTCCCACAAGATTACGCTGATTTATGCTATCATCCTGATCATGATAAATCTCATTGCCACCATAAGGAACTGTGTGAATCGTAGGGGTCGGAACCGTCATAGTGGGTTGAGAAAGTGCCATAGTGATTTGGGAAAAAGTTACCCCCTGATTTGGAGTGAACAGTGAACTTTGTGCAGCGGGCGCTTCAGTTGTGGCTGTTTGAACCCCAGAGAAATTATGGCGGAAACCTGCACCAAAGCTAAAAGGTGTGCCCCAACCTTCTGGAATGGAGAAAGATGGAATGCTGAATGCAACTGTAGAAACTGGAGTAGTGACTTCAGATGTCACTGTTGCTTGACTGTTTGGTGGCGGCGGCTGATTCTGTTCGGCCATTAAGGAGTAAACCAGAGTAGTGAGACTTTCCAACTTTTCCTGAAGGGTGGTCACTGTACCACGAAGCTCAATATTCTCTTGTTCAGAGTGTTCCATTACTCTTCTTCTGCTTGAACGAGTATTGTATCTGTGATCTGATTGCGAGCGCGGTCGAGAAACTTTGAGACGCGACAGCTTGACGATCTAATGGAGAAAGATCCAAAAGATGAGACTCTATACAACGGACTCGATATGCAGAATGATGTATGCAAAAAGAAATTTATGATTTTTTCCAAATATTTTAAAGATTATTTTCTTGCAAACATTTGAACACAAACTATTCTTTTATTGAATAAATGGGAAATGTTACAACATTGGAGCGTAGCTCCTTACAAAAGCAAATGATAAATAAAAGCTAAACAATACTAAGCATCTTCATCAGACGAAGAACCAAATGCATTGTGCAGCTTGAGCTTCATGATTTCTTTCCCATAGTAAGCTTTCAATTCGGCCTTTTCTGTCCTCAGTTTGTCAACAACATTCTTCCAATCATCAGGAGTCGGAGCGTTGCTTGTTGAGCCTTCAAGATTCTTCTTGCTTTCTTTGATGTACCTCTTGATTGCAACGTCTTTCTGACGAATCCTCTCATCTTTGCTCATGAGCCATCCATTTTGATAATAGAGAGTTTCTTCGTGATCTTTCACCCTTTTCTTCAACTTTCTATTTTCCACATCAGTTCTACGAAACTTTTCTTCCCAAGCGTCTTTTTCTACCCTCATCTTAGCCAAAGTGTCTTGGTATTCCTCCATAGTGGGAATGTTGGGTCGTTGAGACACTGTAGGAAACATGGGTTTTTCATAAGCATAAGGCATTTGAAACTCTTTTGCTCTTTTCTTTACCCAGCAGGTGTAGGCGTCCATGGCAATGCAATTTCTTGCCTCACCTTTTTCTTTCCATCGGACGTCGTACCAAGCTCTCACCATTCTTGCTTTCAACCTTTGAGGATTATCCCCTTCTCGGTAGAAGTAACCTTCCACTGAGGGACCAATGGGTTTAGTTGAATTTGCATACCCGAGTTGTCGTCGGGCTAAGACCGGATTGTAGTTAATTCCTCCTTGTGTACCAATGAGGGGTACGTTGGCGAACTCTCCACAACTATCAATGGTTTCTATACCACAGCGAGCCAAGGTATACCAATGAATATCATTATTAGTAAGAGACATAACTCTTCGAGGCCAACGTAAGCCTTCTCGGTTTTCCGTGAAGATAGGAGACTCAGGTAAGTGTGAAACAATCCATTTGAACAACAATGGTGCACAACATACAATGATTCCACCGCCTTGGCGATTCCTATGATGGACAGAGAAATACATGTCACCAAGCAAAGTCGGAACAGGATTTCCAATAAAAAAGATCTTTATGGCATTGATATCAACAAAGTTGTCGATGTTGGGAAACAGAACCAACCCATAGATGAGCAAGGCCAGTATAGCTTCAAAAGCTATCATGCTACCAGTTTCGATGAAATCAAAGGCTTTCTTTATTAAGAAGTGTGAAGTTAAACCCGGGAGGTTTCCTTTGGTAGTCCAATTACTCTCTACTTCAGATTTCTTCAAGTGGATACCTGCTGCAATGACGTGTGACTTAGGAATGGCTTCCAAACCATTGAAGGGTATTTTGTCAGACACAGGAATACCCAAAAGATTGGCATATTCTTCCAAGGTCGGTACCAACTGGTAGTCTGGAAAGGTAAAACACCGGTAGACGGGATCATAGAACTGAACCAGAGTTTTGAGAAGTCCTTCGTCAACATGAGTGTTCAGGATAGGCAAAAGCTTTCCATAACTTTTCCTAAAATTAGAAGGATGTTGTACAGAAGATGCTAATTCTATCAGTTTTTCCACATCAGGCGCTTTGAAACCGTACTTTTTGGTATACCTTTTTACCCCTTCCACAACTTAATCCTATAATGTTTGCAAGGAAAATTCTCTAAATTTTTTTGGAAAAATCATGTTTTTATGGAAAAAGATGAATGTATGAATGCATGGATGCATGGATGCCACATATTCAAACATGGTAAAGCGAACATGGTAACGCAAAAATGGTAACGCAAACATGGTACTACAAACACGGTACACAAACATGGTAACAAACATGGTACACATAGGTTCAAAGGTCCAGCGTCACGAGCATGAGGTCAGAGAACCAAAAATGGGATAGTTCTAGTTAATCACCTGCACAACATGTTCTACTGATACGTCAGAGTCTACGTTTTTCTTTCGCATATTACCGGCTTGCCAATTAAACTTGTGAGCCAGCAATATTCTCAAGAAAAACTCGTCTGAGTGTGGTTCTCCGCATGACAACTAATCCAAGTCTTCACCTGAATAGTTTCTGCACCACAACCTAATAAGGCCAGGATGGGTTGGGGTTCTACGGCCAACTCAGCTTCTACAGTTCAATGAAAGTAATAATGTCTTCGCTACGAAACATGCTAAACATATATTACCAACAAGGAACCTCCACTGAGCGGAAGGATTCTCACGTACGCTTGTACATGACTATACCCTCCACCTAACTCTTATGTGTACTTAATCCGGGTTAGGATTTGTCCATAATGTATCACTTGTAACAGAACCACACAAGTAACAGAACCAGAACCACACATGTAACAAAAAATGAAATGAAAAATATAGAAAATAGAATTAACCCTTCCTTTGGAAACAATAAAAAGATGGTCCCCAGTGAAGTCGCCATTTTTCTGTCGCGGGCGAAAATTCGTTATCCTTTTTTCGGGATGAGACACCTGATGCCTTCTTTGGGCTCGAGTGCTCAAAAAATGATTTTTCTTTTGTTTCGACCAAACTTTTTATTGTTTCCAAAGTAGGAAAAAGAAAAAAGCTGCAATAACCTTAAAAAGTGGGGGAGAGATCTTTGGGTAAGAGGGTTGGTTATACGAAGGGAAGGTATTAGCACCCAACGTATCTATAGTACTCTATAGGTTTCTTTTCTATGATTTTCATTCCATGTTATTGAGAGGTTCTGTTGTGAGATAGGTGGGACCTAAGGTGTTTGTTTGATTATGCTCGCAAAGATCGTCGCGGTCCTCTGCATACATATCCCTTAGAGGGAATCAGAGCATCTGTAGCTCGAGGTCTACGGGTGCTAAGGTTTGAATGGTTTGAGGGAGAAGTTTTGCTCGCCAAGGATACGACCTTGTGCCTACGTATTCTCAAAGGGATGTTGAGAAAGTCAGAGCAATCGTAGTTCCCACTTATGCTAGTGGAAGCAAAGGAAAATAGACAAATGTCATCTAAATGTTCGATGTATCTAATCTATATCATCACATACATCTGTTTGATTTTTGTTTGAAAATCTTTTCATTATAAGCCCTGGGCCATGCCACTTATGGTGCTTAGAATGATAAAGATGTTTTTTAGCCAGCCTTGTGGCAAAAACTTTCAATGAAGTCAGCCTTGTGACAAAAAGTTTTGATTAATCAGCCAGCCTTGTGGCAAAAGTTTCAATGAAGTCAGCCTTGTGACAAAAACTTTGATTAATCAGCCAGTATGGTGGCAAAAAGGTTTGATTGATTAGCCAGCCTTGTGGCAAAAAAGTTAAGTTGATTGATTGATTGATTGTTTGTGATGATATAGAAGAGATACTCCTATCATAGAGATGATAAATGTCTAATCTCCTAGGGTATTTGATTTGGATATTGGGGATGCTTATAAGAAGCCCGTGGGTCCTTGTACGAAGCCCAAGAGGAGGCTATCCGAGGGTCCTTGCATTGTAAGCCCAAGAGGAGGCTATGGGAGGGACAATCCAGGGTCCTTGCATTGTAAGCCCAAGAGGAGGCTATGGGAGGGACAAGTCGTTTGTACGAAGCCCAAGAGGAGGCGTGGTATAGTTGGTTTGAGCTCTTAGAGCGATTTCACCGGGAAACCATACTCTATGTCCTAACCTAAACTAGGGAGATTCTTTGCACGAAGCCCAATAGGAGGCTATGGGAAACCTAGTGTTGTACTAAGTTGAACAAGTATATATATAACACAATCACAAATATGAACAAGTACGAGCAAATATGAACAAGTACATGAACAAATATGAACAAGTATGAACAGTTACATATATATGACAAGATGTGTGTATATAATGGAGTTTATGAAGGAAATATACCTGTAAGCATGATCCATTTGTATACACGGGGCTCGGGACTTATACTCGGGGAGAGACCCACTTGAGTTTATTCAAAGCTATGTAAACAGGTATTTACAAGGGGCTTGGGACTTATACCTACATGGAGGCCCATGGTATTTTTGGGAAGATTTAAAGAAAACCTTCATTTTTTGATTTGTTGTTCGAAGTTAAAAAAACAAATTGATCGAGATATGTACAAAAAGGTGTGTGTACAATGAAATACCTAATTTCATGTACAGGAATGGGACTTATACCTACGTGGAGGCCCATGTTTTATTTTATGAAACATGGTTGATTGTTTTATTAAAAGACGCGTCGTTTGTTGTTTTGAAAACAGTTGAAAAGTATTGTTTTTGAAAGAAGTTTATTTGTTTTGAAAAAAATACTGTATAAAAAGAAAAGGAGTGGGTCTTAGACTCTCTAATATTCGAGAGGCCCCACATCGTTTTGAAAATCAATTGATCAATTAAAAAGATTTAATCAATAGTTTCCTTTGAAATCAAAAAGAAATGGTTTATCGTTTTGAAAAGAATTGTGATTGCTTGTTTTAAAACGGTTTGAATTTGAAAGAAATCAAATTAATTAAAATAAACACAAAGATTACACTTAATTAACACCTAAATGATTAGGGTTTGATCACAAAATATTTACAAGTGATTAAGTTTGAAAATCAATGAAAAACAATATTTTTAAGTATATAAAAAAAAACACTTAAAACATGTCATTTTAGACTTAATTAAAAATGTATTAAATAAATATATTTTTGTGATTTTTCTTGATATTCATAAAATATATATATTAAATAAGAGGTGTGCAAAAAATGAAGCAAAAATGAATTGATTTGAATGGTTAATTAATTGAGTGAAGTTGTTAAGAAAATGAAGAAAAATAGTTGTAAAAAATTTGGTTTTGTCTCCACAAGGACTTGAACTCACGCCCTCTCTCTCACCAACCAAAACTCTTGCCAACTGAGCTGCGCGCGCAGCTTGTAATACACACGTATCCAACTGATTATATTTTAAACTCAACATTTGAAATTTCTAAATCAAAAATGGCGCCAAGAACACACCTTCAACTGAATTTTGAAAATCTCCAAAACTGTGTTGTTTTGATCAAGTAAAGGGTCTATCTCACTCGGTTTTTCACGAGGAACATGATGGTAACCTCACAATTCATTTATTTTTGCTCTAAGGTGATCAATTTTGTGATGAACACGAAGAACCCTAAAACTGAAATTCAATGTGAAATCGTGTATGTGCAAGTTATGATGCAATTGATTGAGGGTTAATGATCCTCATAGGTGCAGAAACAAGATGGTATGTTCATATTTCATTTATGATGCATGGAGAATAGAGTTTGAGGCTCATGAGGCTTACCTTTAAAAACGGCCAAACTGGGAATCGAATTCTGAGTTAGAGGTGTTGCAGCTGCTTTGTAATGATCTGGATAGCTTCAATGATGATTATGGAACATGTCTGGATGCTTGGAACCACCTGGATTCATCTGAGCATGACCATGGTACCCGATCTGCAGAAGCTTCAAGAGTGAATCGAATTTGATGATGGAGAGGTTACAGGTCATATGTGAGTGTTTGGATCATTCATATGAAGTATATGGAAGGTGTTAGAAGTGATAGTTTGGACAAAAATGATCTGGAATGGAAATTGGCATGATAAGGTTCATTATATGCAAACATGGAGGTTGAAGAGTGATTCTGAGTTTTAGGTGTTTTTGGGGTGTGTGAATGATTCAAACACATCCCAAATGATGTTTATGAGATGTTAGAATCATCAATTTGGCCATAACTTCAAGGGTTTGGAGGTTGAGTTTTCTACCTCTTAGAAACTTAAGAAACTTGTAATTCAAGGAAGAAAGAGAAAACCTATCTTTTGTGAGGTTTTGGTGTGAATTTGAATGAAGTTTGGACCTCTATTTATAGGCCAAGAGTTCTGAACTCAGACCTTTGCAAGTTGATCAAGAAGTGATGATTTGGCTTAAGAGATAAAAAGGAATCTTTTACATTTAATGCAAAATGGTTAAAGTAACTTAACCATGGTCATTCTTCCAAGCTTCTTATCCTCTTCCATTCTGATCTCAAACCAGAAAAATATCTTCCAATTATTGCATTGGTGTGTCATCACTTGAATTATAGGCCATATAGTATTGAACTTAGTGAAAATGGCTTGTAATTTCATGCATAATGACCTCTAATGACAAAATTCAAAACCATAGCTAGGCTCCATATTTTTTCATGCTCTTGGACATTTTGGAAAGATCATATTACACACTTCTAAACCCTAGTTGAAAGTTTCTTCAAGACCTTTAAGGAAATGGGTGAAAAAGATCCATGAACTTTGAAGAAAATGAGGTTTTAAGTGAAATTTTCAAAAGATACCAACTTTGAAGCTCCATATCTCTTAAATGATTGATCTTTTGGAAAAAAATTATATGTGACAAAGTTGTTCATTGGATCAAAATCTACAACTTTCATGTTGGAAGTTTTTTTCAGTTTGTAGGTGAAATTTTGAGAAATTCCCTTCCAAAGTTTGGAAAAAACCATTGAAAAACACTTAGAATTTTTCTAAGTATGGAAAGTCAAACTTTTGACTTTTTGATTCTTGATTGATTTTCTTGATTTTCCTTGATCAAATGACTTCATATATCATATATTGATGATTTGAAACTTCAAAAGTCATGGTTGACCAAAATTCCAAAAAGTCAATGGTGATCTTGTACAGTTGACTTTTTCAGACGGATCGCGTTTTTGGAGATTTCAAATGAACCAGGCTATCCTTACCAAATGAATGGTATGAATGGATAATATTGAGGTATTGGAGGATATTGAGCCATGGTTTGAGTTGTGGCACCATGTCCTGATTAAAAAGTCAGTTGTTCAGTGAATTAGGTCAAAAACCCTAATTGTCGACCTGATGAAATTGATGACTGTGGATCTTGAATTGGGATGTAATTTACATTGGATGTTGTCATAGGGATTATTTGAAGATGATTGAAACCTTTGATTGACTTCCTGGGGATTTTTAGGGTTTCCCAAATATGATCCCTGATTTCAGTCCCTGATAGTTCAAAACCCTAATCTGATGATTTGAAATTTCACTGTTGATCAATCCTTGTGTTGGAGATGTCTTGAGTCAATAGATTAGGTCAAAATGATGCACTTGGGGTTTGAGGTCATGTCCCAAGTCATTAGGTCAAATCCTGAGCAGAAGTCAGGAGTATGCTATCTTCAGTCAAAACCCTAATTTGGTTGATTCAGTGCCTTTGAGCTTGTTGAAATGAATCTCTGAGGACCAAATGTTGATTGTTGATGAAGATGATTCATTTGAGATGAAGGGAGAACAAAACCCTAATTGATTGTTACTTGTACTGATGAGTGATTTCTTGATTAATCCTGCAGAGTCACAAGTAGCAAACACAAGCTATGCAATTTGTTAGAGATGCAAATGATGCATATGCAAATGATATGAGGTGGTATCTTAGGTCAAAAATTGGGGTATGACAGATTGCAAAGTCTTATACTGAAGAGGAGCACTTGGTTCACTTGCAGAAGTTGTTTGAAAGGCTTCAGGAATTCAGACTAAGGTTGAATCCAGACAAATTCACTTTCGGAGTGCGATCCGGAAAGTTGTTAGGTTTTGTTGTTAGCGGAAAAGGTATTGAGGTTGACCCTGCAAAAATAAAAGCTATACAAGAGATGCCTGAGCCGAGAACAGAAAAAGAGGTTCGTGGTTTCTTAGGGAGGTTGAACTACATTGCTAGATTCATCTCTCATCTCACGACCACTTGTGAACCAATATTCAAATTGCTAAAAAAAGATCAGACGGCCAGGTGAAATAATGATTGTCAAAAAGCATTCGAAAAAGTGAAAGAATATCTGCAGGAACCTCCGATACTAATGCCTCCAGTTCCAGGAAGGCCCTTGATTATGTACCTCACAATTCTTGAAAATTCAATGGGATGTGTGTTTGGTCAACATGACGAGTCTGGCCGAAAAGAGCATGCAATATACTACCTTAGCAAAAAGTTTACCGACTGTGAATTCCGATACTCACTGCTCGAGAAAACTTGCTGTGCTTTGGTGTGGGCTGCTCGCCGGCTGTGGCAGTACATGTTGGTTCACACCACCTTATTGATTTCCAAGATGGATCCTATCAAATATTTCTTTGAGAAGCTCGCTCTCTATGGAAGAGTAGCCAGATGGCAAATGATTTTGACTAAATACGATATCCAGTATACTACCCTGAAGGCCATTAAAGGTAGTGTGTTGGCGGATTATCTTGCGCATCAGCCTGTCGAAGACTATGAACCGATGAATTTTGAATTCCCTGATGAGGATGTTTTGTACATCAGAGATTGTAACATTCCAGGACCAAAGGAAGGACCCGAACCAGGATCGCGATGGACGCTCGTGTTCGATGGTGCCTCTAATGCACTCGGGAATGGTGTTGGAGCTGTAATTACTTCTCCTTCAGGCTTTCATATTCCGTTTACAGCCAGAATCTGTTTTGATTGCACTAATAATATGGCTGAGTATAAAGCTTGCATCTATGGTATCGAAGCTGCAATCGATTTGCGAATCAAGTACTTGAAAGTTTATGGGGATTCCAATCTTGTCATTAGCCAGATCAATGGAGATTGGAAAACTCGCCATCAGAATCTGATTCCATACAGGGAGCATGTGATGAGACTTATTCCGTACTTTGATGAGATCACATTCGAGCATATTTTTAGAGAAGAGAACAATCTTTCTGATGCTCTCGCTACTTTGGCTTCCATGTTCAAAGTGAAATGGGTTAATGAAGCGCCTAATATCACCATTAACAGGTTGGATGAACCAACATTCTGCTTTGAGGCTGATGTTGAACTGGATGGTAATCCATGGTATCATGATATCAAGAAGTTCCTCGAAACACAAGAGTATCCTCCCGAAGCGTTGGTGATTGATAAGAAGTTTCTGAGAAGGTTCGCAGCTAAGTTCTACCTCAACGGTGGAGTTTTGTACAAGAGGCATCATGACGGTGTGTTTACTCCGATGTGTTGTGAAGGAAGAAGCTTCAAAAATCATAGAGGAAATGCACGAAGGCGAGTTTGATACCCATTCTAGTGGGCATACGATGGCTAAGAAGATCTTGAGGGCTGGTTACTATTGGTCCACTATGGAAACTGATTGTCATAACCATGTCAGAATTTGTCACAAGTGCCAAATCTATGCTGACAAAGTGCACGTGCCGCCTGTGCCTTTGAATGTCTTGACTTCTCCGTGGCCTTTTGCAATGTGGGGCATTGACATGATTGGAGAGATTAAGCCTACAGCTTCCAATGGACATCGTTTCATTTTGGTCGCCATCGATTACTTCACCAAGTGGGTTGAAGCCGCATCTTATGCGAACGTCACCAAGCAAGTGATTACTCATTTTATCAAGCACAACATAATCTTTCGTTATGGGATTCCTGAGAAGATCATTACTGATAATGGATCGAATCTCAATAACAAGATGATGAAGGAGCTTTGTGAGTCCTTCAAGATCTAGCATCACAATTCTTCTCCTTATCGTCCAAAGATGAATGGCGCTGTCGAAGCGGCTAATAAGAACATTAAGAAGATTGTGCAGAAGATGGTAGTGACCTACCGAGATTGGCACGAGATGCTACCTTTTGCTTTGCATGGCTAT